>NC_090226.1:29820225-29992725 GCF_024489055.1 Chanodichthys erythropterus
AATATTCAGCAGCCATTATTTAGTCTTCAGTGTCACATGATCCTTTAGAAATCATTGAAATCATGCTGCTCAATAGTTGCGATTTTTAATGTTTTTACTTGAAACAGTGATATATATATATATATATATATATATATATATATATATATATATATATATATATATATATATATATATATATATATATATATATATATATACATATATATAAATTTATTTTTATTTTTTTTATTTTATTTATTTATTTTTTTCTGAATTCTTTGATGAATTGAATGTTCAGTTCAGAAAGTGTAGTTACAGAATCTGCCAGTAGGGGCTAAATGCTAACATAAGCCAAACCTCAACTTCCTGAATATTATTCAGAGGGCAATAGAGCTGCACGACTCCGGGGGGTTAATAAAAGCCTTCTGAAGCAAAGTGATGCATTTGTGTGAAAAAAAAACAAAAAACATATTCAACACGTTATGAAGTAAAATATCTAGCTACTCAAGTATTGATGTTGCAAAGTAAGTGTAAACTGGCGTCGCATCAGTTACACTTTTTCCGTAAGTTGAATAGGGAAGGCGTAGCGTGTTAGCTTTTTGAACAGTAAGAGTTTTACACTTTCTTCGTACATTAAATACAGAAGGCAGTCTAGCTGAACCTTCATATTTTTCTTCATAACTTGATAAATATGGATATATTTTTTTTACACAAATGCATCACTTCACGTCAGAAAGACTTTATTAACCCCCTGGAGCTGTGTGGAGTACACGTTTATGATGGATCGATGTGGATGAAAGCACTTCCTTCAGCTCATACTCGTGAACCCTGTTCACTGCCATTATAAAGCTTAGACGCGTCAGGATATTTATTAATATTCCTCCAATTGTGTTCATCAGAAAGAAGGAAGTCATATACACCTAGGATGGCTTGAGGGTGAGTAAAGCTTCAGCTTATTTTCATTTGAAAGTGAACTAATCCTTTAATGACAATGATTCGCCTGTGTCTATTAAACCTTTGACAAAATCATACCGGAACATTCAAATCTGTGTTTGTGCTGCCGCGCTGAGCTAGAGAGAGCGGTTTTGAACCTAGAAGTTATTTCTGTGTTTCAAATATTCAAATTATCACAGAAGTACTGAGATAAAAGTTTAAAGTTAGCATATAAACACAGGTGTCTATGATAGCCATCAAAACAGAGCAAACCACCTTTTGAAACTAACTTGGCGCTTAACGGTTGTATCAGTTAAATCTTAGTCACTGTTAAAAAATGTATTTGTCATTGAATCTTTCATTCAAATATTCAATCAAAAGAACTGATTCATTCAGTAATGAAACAAGTATTTATTATCATTGAAGTTATTCAAAACCTTTTTTTTTTTTTAATAATTCAATGAAAAATTATTTTCCAGCAATTAGAGTCCAGAAATTTATATTTTTTGTCAACATTACGTTATTTTGTTTAGTTGTATATTCAGAACCGTGGGAGAATCATGGTCTCTATGAAACCAAAAAATCGTGATTCTCATTTTATCCAGATTCGTGCAGCTCTAGTGGGCAATGTAAAAAACTAAAGAGAATAATTTAATAACAGAGTCAGATGGACAGGTTTCAGGTTTCAGAACATCCTGTCCTACTTGCTGAATGTTCTCAAAAGTTCTAGGCAATTTTCTTTTATTTAATTTTTTTCCTCCTTAAGGAGCTGCAGAGTGACAGCTACACTACAGGGACTCTCTTATGCTCCCTGCAGCAATTAACATAATGTTCTGTTATCGAAGTGTTAAAAAAAGTGAAGAAAAAATAAGTGAAGCTTGTTTACCGGTACTGTTGACGTCATCAACATTTGAACTGACATGTAGAGAATGATGATTTAGTTGACTTAAAGGGGTCCTATTATGCCCTTTTATGAAGTCTTGATTTTGTTTTTGAGGTGTACTAGAACATGCTTTCATGCTTGTTTTTTCAAAAAACACATTATTTTAAATTATTACAGCATCTTTCTCCCCAGTCTGGCTCGAACACACCAAATACTTTCTGTTTCGATGAAGCCCCTCCTTCCGAAACATGAAATATGCTGTGATTGGTTACCTGGACCAGTGTGTTATGATTGGCACAGCTTAGCCCCTATTCAGGAAATGTGACGGCCCTTCATAACCGCGAGATCTACTGAGATGTAAATATTAAGAATGGTGTCAATTCCAAGCCTTATTCAGACTTAATAATGTTAACAAACAAGAGGATTGCGCAGAACGGATTTCATGCAGAGACTTTTCAAGCACAGATTTCACAGAACGTTTCAGAGTGGTATGTTTTTAAAGAGATATGATGTTATACACCATTCAACTATGACATCTGTCAGAAAACTATGGTAATACAAACAATAATCGATCACAAAACCATGGTTCATTTTCCTAAGGGGCCATGAACAGTCTTACAAAATCGAGAGCTTACAAAAACTACAGTAAACATAAATACGAATGTTGGCTAGCGGGCGAGTGAACTTTTAATAAAAATAAAAAAATGCCAATCCAAATAATAAGACATACAAGTTGCGATCCACAAACAACAGATTGTCTCGACAAAGCAGGAACTGCTTCATTTCAGGAAAAGCTTTTGTGCGTATAGCCTGCATCGTACTGGAAGCTGTTCTCCATAAAATATGCAGCACACAGATAAACGTTAGGGTTATAATGCTTAGGAACAGTGTTAAAATAAATTTTTCCCACTCTGGGCCCTATTTTAACGATCTAAGCTCAGGTGCACTTAGGATTCGCTATTTAAATGTTGGAATTTGCAATCGGAAAGACTGACTTCTCTAGAGAGGAATCCTTTTATTTTTAATTTTTAAAAATGTTTGTGTGCTGCTGCGCATTCCTGTGTGTGTGTAATGTAATAATCAGAGTGTATGTGAATTGTGCACCCGCCTATAGGCGCATATTACTAACGCACCCTTTAAATTTAAATAAAAATAAATAAATAAATAAATTATATATATATATATATATATATATATATATATATATATATATATATATATTTTTTTTTTTTTTTTATTTAAATTTAAAGGGTGTATATATACAATACTGCAGAGTTTTCTATTTCAGTTTCCTCAAAATAGCAACATGCCAACAATGCACCTGAACACACCTCGTTTTCAGACCAGCACGCCCATGGGTGAACAGATGGGCGTGAGTGCATTTGCTATTTAAACAAAGTGGCGCTAGATGTGAAAATGATAACTGCTTCAGGATGAAACAAGCAAAAAACACTTGTGTTGCGCCTGGTGTCGCATTGTGCTGGGTGTATGATAGTGTCCTTTAAGTTCTTCAGCCTTAGGAAGATCAAACAAATGAGTTTTGGAAACGGGATGGAATATTCTATTTTTTCACTTTACAAAAAGATCAAAGATAAAACCAGCACTAATTCTGTGCATCTGGACAAAAACCCAAAAATAAAGTGAACAGAATTCAGGTATAATAAATGCAAAATAATAAATAAAAAGCTGATTCATTAGGGCAAAAACGATGCTGTGATTATTTAGGAAAGTCATCAGACCCATTAACTGAAAACTGAGAAAGTTGTGCTATGTTTTCAGGTTTTTTCATTTATTTATTTTTAGCAATTCTAGGTGTGCGATAATCAAACCCTATGAAGTTTGGCAAGACAGAGTTTCTCAGGTAGCGATTTTTCTTTATTTCTGGCATGGGACATTCTTCAATAAAAAGGTGGCGCCAGTCTTGGCTGTTACTGAATGCTATCGATGTGACAATATTCACATGGCGTGTGAAAGAGTGAGAGAGAGAGAGAGAGAGAGAGAGAGCGCAAAAAAGTGAGAAAAGGATCTGTCTATGGCACCTTTGAGGTATTGACAGAGCAGTGAGACGGGGCGTCAGGAAGAATCCCATAGAGCAAGTGTTGCCTCTCTCTCTCTCTGTCTCCTGTTCAGTAAAAAAAAAAAATCAATGGTACAGAGGAACACATACCCAAAGAGGCAGGTGCAACTTTCCAATGAAAAGCTATGAGTGGTAAATTAAATGTCACAGAAGCAGACATAGCACCTGTGGAGAAGACTAAGGTCGCAAACGCTTCTAGCTCCATTTCATGCGTCATTATGGTCAGAAACATGAGAATGCAATTCAGAATTCTAAGCAACAACAATATGTTCTCAGCATGTCCATGGACATTAGTTTTTTATGGTCAGGCTTTTCTTTCTTCTTCAAATACTCTCATGACGGTGCAACCATTTGAAGAAATGACTTTGATTGGCATGACACTTTTTTAAAGTTACAATGAATTAAAATTGACACTTATTAAATTTTTATGGAATATTGCAGTATTTATTATAAATGATTTATCCGTGCACATTATTTTTTTTTAATTTATGTGCGTGATTACATGTTTCTCACCACAAGGGCAGGACAAACTGTCACTCACATGAAATCACAGCAATAGCAATCCACAACCATCAAATCCCCATGGACAAAGTCAAGTCTTGCCCCAATTATTTTCTTTGTTATAGAAGCCGTTTCACTTGGATATACATAACAATAGGAAAGAAAAGACTATCACAACTTCCTATTTATTGAGAAATATGCAATTCATACACAGAATGAGTTTTAGGGAAGTTTATTTCAGGTTATAAAACTTAAAAAAAAAAAAAAAAAAAAAAGTTTATTTTAATAAAACATTAAGAAGTGTGGCATAATCTTTTATAATTTCTTAGACACATTTATCCACTAAACCAAAGTCATGTGGTACAACCAACAAAAAATGATATAATTCATGATATATGCAAAAAAATAAAAATAAAAAAATAAATAAAAAAAAACTTAAATTAATTCCATTTATTTTTTTATTTTTTTTATTTTTCAAAACCATGAGAAAGCAAAATGAATACAATGTGTTCATTTCTAAGAACTTGGCATATGATTTCAATTAGATTTTTCTTTTCTTTGAAGTATATAGTCTTATGTGCTTTTGAATCATTTGCATAAAATTTATTTCTGGTAAAATTCATAACACTTACATTAGTGCAGTGCTCGGAAAGGCAGTGTCACTAAAATTGTTTACAGTGTGGCACTTGCAAGCATGTGCTTTTATTATTGTAGGTTTATGCATGTCTTAAACCATTCTGGTAAATGCATTCATGATCAATAAAATCCATATGGAAATCCTTGTAAAACAGAAACATTCCCATAATGCCTTGGCAAAATTACAAAAGTTAATTTGTGCTGAACAGACATCTTAATTAACTGTGCTGGCTTTGCTTTAGTAGACAAAGGGGGTCACTCTGCCTGTCCTCTCTCTCAGCTAGCCTCTTGTCTAAGCGTTTGCCTGTGTATTTTACTGAGATGTGGCCCTGCTATATGCATGTGCTTGCAGATTTGGTAGAAATTGCTTTGATCCTTAAACAGGGATGAAAATATATCTAGCAAAAAAATGTAAAGTGCATATTGGATGCCCTGGTATGGTGATGGTCTATTCGACTTGTTACTCTGCAGGGACATAAGCGAATCCTGCTGATATAGAGAGCAGATAGACAGAACATCCTATAATATTTAAGCTCTGCATCAAAGCTAAACACGGAAAGTGGGAAGGAAATAAAAGCAAAGAGAAAAATAGACAGTGACGACCACTCTATATAAAAACATATACTGAATCTATCCCTCACCTACAGTATTTTAATATTAACTCCCTGACAACATCATTTTCCTGAGCTTTCGAGACACTAAGCAGCTGAAAAGGATTCTAAATCTGATTATTCTGACTTCAAAAATACAGAGGGCTTCACTGCACTCTTGTTGTGTTCAAAGGAATTGCAGACCTGGAAAAGGAGATGGGCAAGTGTGAAAGAGGATGTAGGGTGGAAGGGTGTGTGTGAATGTCCAGAGAGAATCATTCAACTTGTGAAGTAAAAATCCAGATGAGTTTAACTGTCTACTCCTCCGTTTCCTGTTACTATTTAGGGCAATAACGTTCCGCCAGGCTACCCTCAGACCCATGAATATTGCATCAGTGGTTTACTGTAACTCCTCAAACATCTCTGTTTCACCAGACGTCCAATGGGCTAACCAATAGGGACAGAAGTGTCAACCGTCCTGACCCCCGTGGGAATGTGTTATAAGAACCAAGGAGGGCCAGTGGACACTTTCTCTTAGCACGGTGTTTCACCCTGAGGCATTACCCTTTACGCATCAGAGATATTAAACAAGACTTTTGGCACTTCTGAATAGGGAACGGTTGACCTTTTGTTATACTTCAACTATGTGTAACCTGAAGTGTAATGTTGTAATGTAGTTGTATTGTATATCTTAATTGTCCACTAAGTTGGAAAAACTGTCTTTGGCTCACCTGCACATAAAATACATGTATTGTTAAAAACAACAAAAACAGAACAAAAACACATAGATTCACATTTCATAAAAAGGTACAATTCATGCCGCTGTCATTTGGTTTATCAAACACTTGCGGAATTGAGAATTTTGATAGCGTTTGGAATGAATGATCGCTTAAACACATTTTTATTCTCAAGAGGTATTCTGTAGCATCTGCCTGATTTCAAGGGCTCAAATTGGCTAAAAAGAGGGTGAGAACTATCTGCAAGAATACTTCTCACCTTCTTCCGTGCCCTTTCAGCGCGAAGTTGTTCTAAGGGCTTATGTGGTCTGCCAACAATTTTGCTTGCCATCGACACAATTCTGGTGAGTTTGTTCTTAGATCTAGAGTGTAAATGTTCATACCAGGCAGGGATATGAAAAGACAATATATTCTCCACAATAGATTTGTAAACAAGTTCTAAAATATGCTAACTAACTCCAAGGCCACTAAGTTGTCTTAGAAGAAATAATTGCAGTGAACATCTTTTAAAGATGTACTCAGAATTATCAACAAAGCTCAACCGTGAATCCAGGATGGAGCCAAGATATTTTAAAATTCTGTGTCAAGTGTCAAGTCTCTTTTTGTGCACATAATTATTTATTTTGTCACAACATTAGTTGGCTAAAATGACACCAAGTTTCAAGGGCCTTAATGTGAGCCAAATAGGCAACATCATTTAAAGAGTTATTTTTATCCAATAGGCCAACTAAGGCCATATCATCAGCATAATTTGAATCATCTAAAATGTTCCTCCTCAATCTAAAACTCATTAGTAAATAAAAAAAAAAAGCACAGGGGAAAGAACACAGCCTTGTGGGCAACCTGTGCTTAACTCCCTCTGGCGTGACCACCGCATTTTTTTTCTAACCAGTGTGAAAGAGACTCAAAATACTCCGTCAATGTTGCACATACAATTAAGAGCTATACACCCTTTTAATCTGTGAGTGTACACAAATAAAAGAAGATATTCCAGAGTAAAAGCAAAATGTTGTGCTTTTTGTAAAATAAAGAAAACTAACATGATGCGTGATCTCTCGTCTCCCTCTGAACGAAGTCCAATCTGATAGTTCTCAGAAAATGAACTGTAACTTGAATATTAATGGCAAAAAAATTAGACTTGTGTGGCAATGCATGCATTCATCGTCTCAATTGTGTATTTATTGTCTTGAAAAGTGTTTATCTGGATGTTAAAGCCATGGTTAGGGACCTCTAGAAGACATGCCGTTAGTTCCTGGTTCCTGTTCTTCTATACATTAATTTGTGGACTAAAGGTGCACAGAGTGCCCTCTGGCTGCAAGTATGAATTGAAAACGCAGTATCCAGCGCTCACAGTGATGACAATAAATACTGAAAAAATATTACTCCTCTGTATAGAAAATTGACATAAACATGAGAATCCATCAATATTTCTCCAAATGTGCATGCTTTTAAGCTAAAGGTCTATATGAAATGCCATAGAGGTAACATAACTGTTCAGACACTTTGCATCACAGAAATGCATTATATTTTAAAGTATATAATAGAATACCATTATTTTAAATTGTAATAATATTTCACAGTATTGCTGTTTTTTCTGTATGTTTGATTTACATTATGATGAGCTTGAGACATGATCAACAGAGGGTTTTTTTCACAGCCTACCTGTCTGAAATAGTTCATTATTTATGCAGGTCATTAGAGCTCTTTATGCGATTCTTTTGTCTTATCAGGTGAGAATCACCCATTAGTCATGATTATTCACGCCTCCACGCATACTGTGTTTCTTGACCAATGATGTTTTAGAAAATTTAAATCTCTATTGTTTTATATGAACAAGCAAGCAGCATAATTTTACCTCATTTTGAACCAAAAACTCTAGTCTACAACCTCCAATAACCAGAAGTCTTGTGAACACAGATTTAATATATATTTTTTGGGATTTATTTCAGTGACTTAAGTTTTTAGTTTTTTTTCAATAACCATTATTCCTTCAAAAATACAAACATGTACATATATGTTCCTCACATATTATGGTAGCCTAGTTTGTGCTGAATACAGTGTAATGACACTTTTTCCATGAATATGTTTATGAACAACTGAAAAAGCACAAATGTCAGAACATGTCAAAACTTCTCCTGGGCCCCAAAATTCCTCAGACCCCTGAGGGTTAAAGTGAGTAAATCTGACATAATACCTCTGACACAGACCCTCTGTGGACGGCAGGAAAGAAAGTTTCTAATCCATAAAACTAACCTTGTATTAACATCAAGATCATCAAGCCTTTTTAAGAGATTGTGTGTCTTCAGCTGATGTGAAATCCACAAATAAAATCCTGATATATGCTTTAGGATTCGTAAGATGTAACTGTGTTTAGCAGGGTCAGTACAGCATCATCTGTGCCTCTGTTACTCTTATATGCAAACCATATTGTTTAGAGCAATGAGTAGGTTTGTGTGTGTGTGGCATTTGTAGTTGGTGTGACCAATGGGGAACTATCTATCAGGGGTCAGCAACTGTTACTGGACAGTGATGGATTTCCACCAGCTCAGAGTCAAAAGGACTAGAGAGGCTGGACAAAACATCACCATCACAGCCATCCATCACGGATTGGTAGCAAAGAGCCAAAATGAGCTATACATCAAAGTCAGCTGCAGAAGAGCCTATCCAGCACTATAGCTCCTCCCTCCGGAACCAGGTTTTATTAGTGCAACCGCAGAGCGAAAATGGCCCCAGGACAAAGACTTGAGGCACGCCAAACTTTTCTTATCATTTTGTATCCCACTCTGACCCCTAGTTTAATCCTAAACAACACAGAACCTTATACTGCCTTAACATGGAGCTGAGAGTATTGAGATTTGCATTATGCAAATAAATGCATTGATAATTAGACCACACAACTGGTCTCTCATTAATAAAGGCTGTGCTAAGCCTTGTTTTGCTAAAAAGAAAGTCTGTTGCTCATGCACTTCAGTGGGTTAGTAGCTTGCAGTAAGACTGTGCCAGCGTACACAATGCGTAGCAGGGCATGAGTAAAGCCGGGCACACATTTAACGATTTAACGACGTTTGAGCACGATCAGTCATAGGTATCAATTTACATTCATAATCGGCCTTACAATCGTTAAGTGTGTGCGGGGCTTAAGAGAACATTTTGCTAATAGTACAAACAGCTTAACTCATCTGAACATATAGGCGGAAAACCTCCAAGTAAATTAATCCACAGCTGATTAAAAATGAGTGAATATGTGCTTATTATCTTAATATTATAATCTTAATCTTGTGCTATTTCAGGATTTATGCATTACAAGAAAATCCACAACATACCATTCAACCAAAGTACATGGTCTGCAGTTTTACAGTAATACATCATACACACGTTTACTAATTACACAACTTAGATAATTAATGTTGTTCACATAGCATACTATTTTGAGTTTCTGTAGATTAAATCAATCGCCTTCATTTATTTAACTCAATTTTTTTAATTTCAATGAACTCAAAATTTTAAGGCAACCAGGTAACTTACTTGTTTTTTTAAGTTAAACCTAAACATTTTTGTTACAGTGTAATACATTAATATGTTATGCTTTATGCCAATATATACAGTTATTGCTACTACTGTGAAATAACAGTAGTTAGGTTTTAGAATATTTCTTGCATTGTTTGATATTTTTGTGACAGTTGCAAGTACTGTACTAAAATGGTTACCATGGTGATTTCTCATATTAATAATGTTGGGTGTAAAACAACGCAGGTGCTTTGTCACAATGTTAAAGCTAATAACATTTGATCATCAGGAGTAGAGGATGAATTGTGAGTTATAAGTCTCGTCTAGCCTACCACAGTGTGCTGTACAAATGAAATCTCTTTGGGACTGATACAGACTTAACCACACACAAATGTGTAATTGGGCTCTGGCATTTGCATCTGAATTGTGCCATGTTTGGAAATGAGGAAAGGAATGAAACTGCAGAGACAGACAGAGAGAGAGAGAGTGTGTGTGGGAGAAAGAGTTGTGTGCTCTGATTAAAATGGAGGATTGTGTGGAAAAAAGGCAGGGATGGTGGAGGAAGCAGTCAGAGGTTTAATTGGCTGATGACCTGTCCTACGGTGAAATCCTCAACCAGAGGGAACTGTCTTATCCATCTCTTCCTGTCACTCTTTGTGGCCTACACAATGTTCCTATATCGCTAAACAGATTATATAACTACTACTTGTTTTGTTGATACACCCTCGAGCTTCTCACACTTGATGGTTTTCCTTTCGTGAAACAAAAGAATTAGACATTTTGAGGAATGTTCACGTTGCTCTTTTCCATGTAATTACATTTCCATGCAAATGAAAGAGGAATCAAGCTTTCAAACATCAAAAAGAATGCAATGTCACAGGTGTGCTTTTGTAGTGGAACCCTCTGAGTAAAACGCACAGAGACGGCTCAATTTCCCTGGAACCTGTGACAGGAAGTATCCCAGAATGCCGAGCGGGGCAGCTGTTAAAAGTGTCATCAGAGAGTGCGTCCCGTGGTTGGTCACCTGTCCTGTCACATTCACTCATTCTTTCCATTAATCAAAGTGTACACACCCTGCTGTCTGTGCAATTCTTGTCACTTAGCCCAGGATAATGGTGTCATGAATAACCCACGATTGTTTCCCCCCTGTTTTTCTCCTCCTTCGCTCTCACAATCTTTATTCACACTCTCACACTATGTCTCTCTGGCTCTCAGCAGACATTGACAAACTTCCTGTCACCTTTTCCTTTCAGAGGGAAAGAGGGAGGGAATGATATATAAAGATGGAGTGGGTTTAAGAAGAGGCAAGAGAAAAAGATAGCTAGAAAGACAAGTAAAGTGACAATGCCTGTCAAGAGTCACTACCTCTGGGTCTCCACAATTAGAGGAAAAAAAAAATGGAGATTGATACAAAGATGCAAAATTGAATTCAATGTAAGAGCGTCCCTGATAAAAGGAAAATATTTTAGTTTAAAACTCACCGGCCATGTTCTTAGAAATTTACTCTATGTATTCATAATAGTTTCATAAGGTTTTGAATTTTTCTTACCATCCACAAGAATGGTTTAAATGAAAGCCTCTGAAAAATGTCATGTGGTAAAAGTAATAATATTCTCCAACACCCTGAATATGAGTGAGTCATCTTAATCTTACTTTCATAAATATTTTTAAATATACTTTTCAAGGTAAAATATTTTCAAATAATATCGTGTCGTGCCACATGACATTTTGCTACTTGAACCAACCATGTGATTTTGTAAGAGACTACTGACCTTGCAACATTGTCATGAGGGTCTGTAGAGGTATGCTCTATAACAGGGTTCCTCAAATCTTGCCCTGGAGGGCCAATGCCCTGCACAGTTTAGCTCCAACCCTGATCAAACACACCTGAATAGGGCAGCAAGCTAATCAAAGTCTTTAGGATCACTAGAAAATCACAGGGTTTGAGGTAAACTCTGCAGGGCAGTGGCCCTCCAGGACCGGATTTGAGGAACCCTGCTCTATAATATCATGTTTTTGTTTATCTGGATGCTTGTTGGACCAGACTACAAGGACTTTCTAAGCAATGGTAACTACCAGTGATGTCCAATTCTTTAAAGAATAATTTTTTTGAATTCACTCATCGAACTGAATCAAACTTTAGTTTCGGGTTGATGAAGCATGACGCACTGCTGAAGTAGCATGTCCGATTTAAAAAGAACCTAATGAGCCGGTTCAACCAACTGTAGAAGTTTGCCGAAGGATTACTGAGGATTCTGTTGCTGACAATACGTACTTGCATGTTTTACCACGGACTTTAACAAGCCTGATGAGCAACGTTTCTTAAATAGCAAACAAAACATATTGGAAATATGCTTATGGCTAGTTTTATTAAAAAGGCCTATACATATGTGTGTATAAAAATATATATATATATATATATATATATATATATATATATATATATATATATATATTATACAATAGTTCTGTCTGGATCTCAATTCTGATTGGCTGATAGCCGTGCGATATTTCAGCGATAACAGCACTCCCCCTACCTTTTCACCGTTTGTATCACTCCGCTTGAAGTGACCGTCATGGCAGCCGAGCAAATTCACCGTAATTTTTGCTAATACTACTTGTTGTACCACGAACTGTAGTTTTAATAGTTTTTTTTAGATGAGAATGTAGTTGTTTAGACCTGAAATATGTGACTCATATTTAATTATAGTGTCTATTTTACAATTTGTTTTGACGTTTTCTGAGATGCGAGCTCCAGGGCGTCAACGGCCGTTCAGGGGTTTTGTACACGCTGAGAACAGCTTCATTTCGGCCAGTGCTTTGGGGATTTGCCGCTGGCTCTTATAGTGGTTAAACATGAGACATAATTCAATTTGAGTACATTAAATGGGCAATCTTTGGTCTTTTTAATCTATTATTTGCTCCAGAGCAAGTCGAATTGTGCTATGTTTAATTTGATAATAATTACTAATTAAATAATTAGTTTAATTTGATAATAATTACATTGTGTGTGTGTGTGTATATATATATATATATATATATATATATATAATATACTTTCAGGAAATGTATCCAAGATGTAGGCTACTCAATATTGGTCAGTCGTGTCTGACATGAAGGGTCAGCGAATAAACAGTGACCATAACACCATTAACTTAAGTGAATGAAAGGCAATAATCAGCAATATGCGTTCACACAAATAACTTTTTTCTTTTTTTCTTTGTGTAGTCTCTATGTTTGTGTTTCCCAGTTGCTCCTCCCACTTTCCACTTGACAGGGTTGGAAGTGCCACCTGATTCATGTTCCAGCTTGTTAAGATGTGAGTGGAGCAGTATATAAGAACCCAGAATCCAAACAAAGAGTAAGACTGAGGATTTCCTCTGTGAGAGACTGTCATCTTCCGGTCCCAGCACTTATTACATCCATTGTGTATGTTGTGTTACTTGTGGAACACTAAGAAAGGTATGCTGTGTGCTATAACTTCTGTGTGAGTATGGTTAAAGTAATGAAAGTAACCCTTTTATTGTATCTGACTGTATAGTTCTGGCCTGGGTGGTCAGTTTTTTCCTCTAAGTTAATACATTGCTCTTTATTGTAGTGTCATTTGTAGAGGGGTGGATGCCATTTCGTTTGTTTTTTTCTGCTGTGTTTAAATAGAGAGGGAGTAAGGGAAGAGTTTATGTCTTTGATTTCTCTTTTACTTTTGAAGATATTTAAGTTATTAACAAATACTCTCAGGAAGAATATATTTTCTTTATTGTTTTGGCTGATTCCCCTCCTGAAGTCTTATTTCTTTATATCCCACTGGTTATTTAAATAAAACATGTTATATCTTTTTACTTTCAAATCTGGTGTTGCTCTGCTTTGTGCCTGTCCTGGGACCTGGAGACAGGAGTTCTCTCTCTCTCCCCCATAATTTTTGTTACCCTCCTTTCCTGCCGCTTAGACCTTAGAAAGGGGGCTCGTAAGACACTGTATGTAAATTCAATTAAAAAAATAAATAAAAAATGCGACAAGACAAAAGCAAATAAAGGACAAACTATCCACCCTTGAAAACATAGATTTCATTAGCACAAGGACATGGGAATACAAGACCTGTGCACACTCTGGGAACAGAAGACCCTGCGTTAGTAAAACAAGCTCCCCTTAAAAAAAAAAGGTCCCACTTTATATTAAGTGGCCTTAACTACTACTTACATTTAAATTAATCATTTGATACAATGCACTTATTGTGTACATACATTGTACTTATATTTTAAAAACACCTGCACATAATTACACCTGTAATTAATTTCTGTAATTACATTTATAATTACACTGTTGACCCATCCCTTACACCTTACCCCTACCCTAAACCTACCCATACCACCGAACCTGTCCCTAACCTTACCCGTATTCCACCTCAATAGCAGCAAAAGTGTTTTGCAATTCAATATGAACCCAATAAGTACATTGTACTTATTTTTTTATGTAAGTACATAGTAGTTAAGGCAACTTAATATAAAGTGGGACCAAAAAAAAACAAACAAAATAATAATAAAAAAAAAAATCCATCTTCACCCCTTGGTCACTCATTCTTCATCTCAACACCTGAGGGACACTGTCCCTTTGCTCCTTCCACACTTCTCCAGCTCAATGAAGTCAGAGAGAGCCACTTTAATAGATTTCCAAAACACGTTTCAGACGACAAAGCCCCAGCTGCGGTGAAAGCACAGGTACACAATACACAACCCAGCGATTGATGGAGCCCCATTCAGCGATTTGACAAACTGATTATCTCTCTGGAGCTTAAGCGCCAATCGATTACCAATTTTAAAAAGGAGGAAAGAAAGGATGAGTAAGTGAAATGAAAGAGAGAGAGAAACTTTCCATTGCCTTTAGGTCTTGAATCATGTTTAATTTTAGATGAAGAGAACCTTCCTTTAAGGATTAAACATAGTCAGAGTGCTGATTACATAAATCGTGTAACTGCACAGAGAGACTGCCACATGAATATGTGAATAAGTCAATGTGGGGGTTCGTCGTGGAAACATCCTTCTGTCCAAAATATGCTATTTGGATGCTAAAAAACACTGCATATCCAGCACCACTTCCTAAAAATGGCCCATAGTGAACCATTTTCCTCATTCAAATGTTCCATATTACCAGTGGCACTGTTGGGGTTTTATTTGCGGAGGGACTATCCATCAAGTGGGTGGGCTAGAACAGTCCAGAGTCAATTATTCTGAGCTGGCCTGGTACTCAATGCCACTTCCTGCCTGGCAGATGCAGAGAATGGATCTCAGTGGAGGCCAAGGCAGCTTTTTAGCCCTTGGCCACAAAGCCCAACTGGGTCTGAAATGGACTGGATTAAAAGGTTAAGCAGCGTACCTTGCCCAGAACGGCTTTTTAACACTTTATCAAAGAGAGTTGGTTCTGAGGAAGATGTGCTCTTCAGTGCTGAAAAAAAGATGTTGGTTCTTGGGTCAATGACATAAAAGAGTGTCCATGATAAAAGAAAAGGAATGATCTAAAATCTAGTTTAAAACATGTGCCAGGTTCTTGCCTGAAATCTGTGTATTCATGATGGTTACATCAAAAGTTGAAAAGTTACAATTTAATGACTAAAAATGAAATGGTGTAACCATTAAATAGCAGTCACAATAGTGAAATTTCACAGGCAAAAAAAGGCCCATCTTCCACTGTCAATAGTGTCAAAGCACTACTCACACAGAAGTTACTTTCAAACCAAGCAGCTTTCTGTTGCTAAACGTGGCATGTGAAATCTGCGTGGGGAAATGTTTCACTCGATTTATATTGAAATGACTGGATTTCGCCAACAAAATGTCAGTGAACAACAGTGAATGTGACTTCTCATAACAGCTTAATGGGCATAATGGGTTTTTATGTATTTTTGAGTAAATGAATATAGACACAGAAAAAGCATCCTGTCATTGAACCTTATACACTCCAAAATGGCAGATGAAAACAAAAACTGTAGTTGCTGCTTTAAATACCAGTGGGTGGTTCCTGTCTGGACATTCACACCGATAGTTATAACCATAGGAGGCTAGGTCACCTATAAAATATGGAGAACTGGCCACAAATAAATTACAAATATAAATAGAGATTTATTGATTTCATTTGAAGGACTGTTTAGAAAACCAATATCTCAAAGTTCTTGCTGAGAGCCTCTTATGAAGATGCTCTTATTGACTTTTGTAGCACCAAAACAGTCCCAGATGAATGTATGGTGGAGAGATATATTCATCTGTAATCACCCTATTTCTCCATTTGCTTTGAGTGACCTTTTATGAAATCAATATTCTTTTCCACATAGACCTATAAATGTCCACTATAACAGAAACACAAAGAAGATGCCCTCCTGCTGACTTTGGACTACAACTTTTATTTCATGGCATTAGCTTAATTAATTTCTTAAGCTCTTCACAGATCAAATGGGCTGCAGTTCTAAAATAACAAGCCCACTCTCTCCAGTATAGATGTGGACCTCGGAGGACTTGACCTCTGCTTGTTCAGGGCCAGTTAAGTCCCATCTAGTGTCTCAGGCGCTGCTAAAATGAGACTGGGGACTCTGCTACCAGCCCCAAGATTCACAATTAAAATCCTGCCATAGAGTGTAGGACAGACAGGCTAAAGAAACTCAATTCAAGGAGTTATGGATGGAGGTCACTGAAGTAGAAAGAAATGTGTTGAAAAACCGACACATTGCAGTTTTCCAGCTTTGGAGTTTTTGGAGATCTCACACACATGCATACATACATACATACAAATTTGCTTTAAAGCATGCTCCACTAAAGCAGAAATGTTTTTTTCTAACCTCAATTGCTGTAAACTCTGAGCAGATATAACCCTGTAAACAACCATCTTTCACTCAGGAAGCAAAACCTAATAAAAACCTGCTTGCCGTTCACAGTTTGTTCTGTTTTTATACATCAGATATCAGACATGCAAACAGCAACAGGAACCAGACAGGAAGAAGAAAACAGCATTGCTATATTGCAGCAACAACATGTTGGAACTCTAAGGAAAAAAAGCTGTAAGACTAAATGTATTGCTCAAGACCATTAATATCAGGAATGAAAAGAGTGTTGGAAAGAAAAATGCAGAGATTCAATGCACAAGGGAGCTACAATGAAATATGTGAGAAACACAGAAGAGAGAAGAAAAAGCGTGGAAGGAAGAAGTTGAGATGTCACCCCATTCAAGCTCAGAAACAATTATTCCCCTCTATGCAGTCACGATAACTCTCCCTGGACCTCCACTCAAAATGTGGGGGAACTGAAGGAGTTTCTTTATGAAATCCACTGGAGACGATTGCCGAAAATATTCAACTCTGGGCTGCTTTCACAACAAGTCTCCAGAGATCAGGTACAGGCCTTTCTGTAGTCCTTTGGGAGGAGGAGGGGTCTGATAACCTCAGGAAGCAACAATTACGATGGGACTGATCAATGGCACAAGGGTGTTAAAGGACAGAACACTGTATATTCAAACATGATCAGTGGCATTCCAGCGGGAACCTGGAGTGTGCGCATTGCATATACAGCATACTGTCAAAGCCAGACAATGGGAAACTATCAGCTTCACGTATTGCTCTTAAAGTCAACATGAATTCAAACCTGATCTTGATGTGCATGATTCATTGTTGTATATTCCAAAGAGAAGAAATGATTGTATCAAATCGTAACAACTTTCTCCGTTTTCCATCGGACGCCATCATGATTTTTTCAGTGTTATTTCTCACAATGCAACTTTATTTTATTTTAGTCTTTTATTTTTTATTTTTATTCCTGAGGCAGTAATGCACTTCTATGCTTTCCAAATTCTGTTGCACATTAAAGGCACAGTATGCAATTTGATGCCACTAGAGGTCACTTATTTAAAAAGAAAAGGCGTAGCTTGATACCGTCTTGATTTCGCAGAATCATGGGAGGTGTTGTCGTCAGGTCTACAGCCAGTGAAAAAGAATCCGACGGGGCTCGGACAGAAATAATATCAATGGATGAGCTAACGTATTAAATATTTACATGTCTCGAGAGCAGTGGAGCTTTTATTATGCCGCAGACGAGCGCTTCCGCTTCTTCCAGTCATGAGTATGTGGGGTAACACAGCGCTGTTTTATCATATTAGATACATTTGTGTGTTGAAAGTTGTTATAATGCTAATCTGTGTGTTTGCTCGGCAGCTACTATGAGACACTTGTTGCACACTGCAGTAAGCTAGATGGATATTAGGCATGGGAAAAACGTGGTAAATCAAGAAAACGAGATTTAAACAATAAGATTTACTGTGTTGAGCTATATAACATGATTAGTTTTCTGTCAATGAATGTAACCAATAGGTTAACCAATTTTTAGCCTAACTGTTGCAAATAAACAACATAAATTTGTCACGTATGGCACAGAGACAAGAAGGTAAGATCCATGTGCAGCTTTAATGGGGTAATCCAGAAATGTAATCCAACATGAAAGGGTCAAAATCCACAAAACAGTCCATACAAAAACAAGGGAAAAACAAACAGAGAAGCCGGTGACCGTAAATGAAACCTCAATAATAAAAAGCAGAAACAAACAGGGTATATATAGACAGACATAAATGATCAAACACAAAACAGCTGCATGCAATGAGCTAACCCTAACCCTAAAATGCATGCTAACCCTAACCTAAGTACACAAGTCAACAAAATATATAACACTGTTCTAGTGGTTTTTGGATATTTTAAGCCAAAAATCTTACATATCGTGCCTTTAACATTTTAATGTTTCACAAAGCATCAAACTCTACAGAGTGCTGCAGGGATGATGCATCTTTGTAGGCCAAAATCTGGAAACGAGTTAGCCTTTTTTCACTTCTGATTCCACCATCCTGAAGTCAATAGAGTTTTTAAATGCGTTTTTTAAACTACCTGAAATAAAGTCTGTGGTAACACAAGCTCAAGATATTTTCACATGTTATACTATAACTTCAGTAATACCCCTTCTGGATTTTTTATTTTTTTTTAAAAAGGGGTTGTCTGAAAAATTGAACATCACGTTGAACAGGTAAACTGCTTTCACAGCCTTGTTGTGTTTATGATCCCGCTATTGCAAACTATTTTAAGTCAAACTTTCAGCAACAAAAATGTGTACAACCTCAACTTTGATCCCATTTGCAACTGACCTTGATCCCTAAATGATTACCAGAGAATTTGCATTCTGTATCAGTGGGAGTGGGAGATTCCAGAATGCAAATTAAAACAAGATGGAAAAGACACTGTGACTTTACATTACAATTATACATTAAATATTCTATGCAATGTAATACATAGCAAAATTACTTTTCTGTCATATCATCTGCACGTTTTTCATGTGAAGGTCAAAGCATTGCATGAAATCCTAATGTGAATCACATCAAAGGGCAATTATACTGGGGGAAGTGGAATTACACATAGTATGAGATGCACCCAAATCTTAGAAATGAAAGAGAAATGGGATATGGTGTGGGAAAAGGCGGAGGAAGGGGTCACCACCACAGGGTTCCTGGGAGCCAGGAGCTCGTCAGGTGATTTATGGGCCTGCAGGGCTACTGTAGGCTGGGCTGATTTTCCCAAAGGCACATCTACCAGAGCCGAAATTACACCCTTTTCCTCCTTCCGTTCCTTCTCTTTCCTTCAGTCAACATATGAACACTGGGGACGGCCAAATTATTCTCCCACTCTCTTGGTTCATTTTCAGCCTCTGTGTCCACTCACTCATAGTCTCGCTCTCTTCAGCTGAACAACGAGGCCAACCTCTACCCCACCCCCCTTTCATTTTCTCAATCTGTTCTCACTCTCACTCAATCTGAAGTAGTCTTAATAAGACAGTGCTCTTTCCGAGACGAGAGTTACTGACCTTCCCAGCCTTCCTGTTTAATTGAAAGACCTGCATAGCTCCGAGTAGCTGCCATTCACATTGTCTCCCCCTTGAGCCGTAACTCTCCTCCAATACCTGCAGTCCACTTCTGCCTCATAAAGTCACAGATGGATTCTTTATTTGTCAGGACTTTATTTTTCATTTGTTGAGTCTTACTCTTCCCCAGACAGATCGATGAGGCATGAATCTTACTCCAGAGGAGCTAAATCTATATATGAGCCGTAAGGTATAATATCTTCTCTCAGATTCTAAAGATCCACAATGAAACTAACAATCTGATGAGAAATGCAGCCAAAATCACTCATGGAGATTTTGGTAGGAGCTCCACAGAGAAATGGCCTTTAAAATCTACTTTCCGCTTCATTCAGTGGTCTATAAACTACATCTTGCCTTGGGCGATAATAATTAGGTTACTGTTATTAAGCAATTGGAGGAAAAGGAGAAAGTACAAGACAATGATTCTTGGAGTAATTAGCGGACATGTACAGTGGACTAGAGAGTGGGTCAGATGATTGAAGTTCATGTGTTTATAAAGTATGTATTTGAGTTTGGATTAGGGCAGAGGGATATACTTCCTAACAAAAGATCAAACCATCTACACCAGGGTTTTTCAAGGGGTTGCCAAGGACCCCCAAATAATACCCCTTTCTAAAATATAAAGGCAGCTATGTATGTTCACATATAAAGGCCTATTTATACAGATTAAGAAAAACATTGCAGTGTAATATTTTAAAGAAAACATGCCTGAATTACATAATTAGCTTTAATATTGTCAATGTACTAAAGGCAAATAAAAATTTGGAAAATATCTGGAAAAGATATTCTGAAAATATTCTCAAAATTTTACATATTCTCTACCCCTTTCTTGCTTAAAGGAATAGTTCACCCAATGAAAATTCTGTCATCATTTTCTCACTCTTAAGTAGTTCCAAACCTGTATGAATTTCTTTCTTCTGCTGAAAAAAAGAATACATTATACACTGAAGAATGTTTGTAACCAAACAGTTGATGGGCCCCATTGACTTCCATGGTATACTTTTTTTTTTCAATACTATGGAAGTCAATGGGAAGTCAATCAACTGTTTGGTTATCCATATTCTTCAAAATATCATCTTTTGTGTTCAGAAGAAGTAGTTCATACAGGGTTGGAAAAATTTGAAGGTTCATTTTTGAATGAACTATCCCTTTAATTAATATTTTTAGCTCATTTTATAATGCAGAGTGTGGTTCACACATCTGTGTAAAACATTTTACCATACTTTAATATACCATAACATTAACATACTTAATTCCACAGATTTTCCCTCAAAACCAGTGCAAAAAGTATTAAAAATATGCGGATTCCACGTGAACCCAGCTAACAACATAAACCATCCACAGAGAAATGAAAAAAATAGACCTCCGCTGGTTGTAGTTTAGCTGAAACTGTCTTCATTCAGATCAAGTGGTGTTGCAATGCCCCGCAGACCCCATGGTGCCTCCCATCCCGCCTTTGATCGGCATCGCCATCCGTCCACCACCAATTACCGCCATTTTTTACATTCCATTTGCATACATTAGCAAACAGGGCGCATATTCACAAAATGCAGATGAACCCTGCTGACTGGCTTCAGGGGCGTTGCCTCCTGTCGAACGTACTGCAATTTAATACTCATTTGTTAGTAAGAGCTGGAGCCACACACGAAGACTGGAAGGGAGGGGGGTAAAGTGGGGGAAGTTGAAATGAAATGGCCTCCCTTTACAGGATGGCTTTGAGAAGCAAATGATGTGTCTTTTCTTTCTTGTGTACGAGCGGCTCTTTAACGCAGGTAATTAGACCGGAGTTAGATTAAGCCACACAATGGAGCAGAAAGAAGAGAAGTGCAATAGGTTTACCCTCGCTGCATTCCACTCTTTTACTATACTGACAGAAATCAATAGACACTCATGTAATGCACTTCACAGCAGATAAAGGGTGAACAATAAAAAAGTGAAAGGAGAAGAAGAAAGGCGGAAAAGGAGAGAGAGAAACAGGAGAAAGAGCTAGAGCCATTTTGAAACCCATTAATCTCTTTGGAGCCATGGTGCAGTGGTGAGCGCAATGGGATAGATCTTTGGTGCTCATGTGAGTAATACAGGTTCGAATCTGAACTGCAATATGCCCTGATTGGGTCATCCTTCATATACTCAAACACACTTTTTACAGACTGCGACAGTACGATAGTGTGTGTTGAGGATCAGAAGGGTCCTTGCTGAGTTGAGCGCTGGGAAGAGCTGTTGTCGAGAGCCAGGATCAGACGGCACAATGCGGGATTTACGGTGGAACAGAGAAAGAGCAGCTCGCAAGAGTCATCCTCTACCCCAGGGCTGCTTTACACTTAATGTAACTCACTCTCCATTCACACAGCCACACTAATCCTGTTCCCAGCATAAACCTGTTAACACCACCCCAACATAAACACACGTGCGCACACTCGATCGTTCTCTGAAAGCATCTCACTGCCTCGAAACAGTCCCAGCTCAAGGGCATAGGCAGAGAGGAAGAGAAAACGAAAAATAAAATTGAATAAAGCCAACAGTTCTTGTTCTCCAAGGCACCATAAAGAGCTGATGCTAAGAGTTGTGCTTCACACTAGTCTTGAAATGCTGCCATCTTCCCAAAAGCAAAGTGTACAGTAGGACAGGCTAGCTCAGATGTAGGTGTAGACCACCCATAGTACTTTCACAACATTTTTTGACACAAAGAGCTTTGGATTTCAGATACACTGCTCCTAAATGTTATGTAAAAACAAAATGAACAGCTTTGTCTTGTATTTATATCATATCACACAAGCAAGAGTTCTGATTTCTCAAATATCAGCACAACTGTAGATGTGCTACAGTTGTGTAGCACATCAAAACAATTTCCTCTATTGCTCCTCAATTTCCTCTATTGCTCCTCAATTTCCTCTATTGCTCGTCAACGAAAAAAAAGTTCCAAACAAAGCCACAGCCGAACCATTGTGTGTCTTTGAGCAACACACAACATTTGGTTACGCTGCATTCACACGGGGCTTCGGTGTCAACGCTTGACTGAGGGAGCATGGTGCTGACGCAACTGTCATAGTGACAACAGCCAATCACATTACTTTTCGGTGTTACATGAACGCAATTGCCAATTGGAATGAGCTACCTGAGCTATGCTACTTTGAGCCCTTCAGAATAAACAAATTTTCCCAATAATTAGCATTAGAAAATCAAGAAAACTTTTTTATATATATTTTCTCTTTTTTATTATTATTATTATTTAACGTGAAACAAAAACTATTTTACTATTAATTTTAATATTATTACGTTTTTTTTTATTTTATTTAATGTTTAATGTAATGCGTTACTTGCCATTTCTGTTAAATTTACTAGCAATTTTTTCCAATTTTAAAAACCAAAAACCAGTAAAACAAATTTTTTCATCATTATTGTTTTATATATACAGGAACAGCAAGGGACAGGCAGAATCGTGGTCAGGATACAGGCAGTAGATCGAGGCAGGCAGATATCATTCACAGTCCAGGAAACAATACACAGTCCAAAGGTATGCAGTAGAGAATCGTAAACAGGTAAACAGACAGGATCGGTAACAGACAGGCAGACAGGATATAAACGCTCGGAATCGCAACACAGGTTAACAAGACTTCACAATGTGGTGGTGTGTGCGTGAGTCTTTTATAGTCCAGGTAATGAGCTACAGTTGTATGTGGCAATTAATGATTGGTTTGGAGTGTGCATGTGACAGGCAGGGAGGATTATGGGAAGTGTAGTCCAGGAACTGACGGTGATCATGACAATATATATATATAAAAAGGTCCATAATCTGCAAAGTGAACCACACGTCATACCAAAAGTCAAAAGACTGGCTCTTCAAGACTAGTTTATGTGTTAGCATCCTCAATCAACATAGTTCTGTGGAAGGGGTGTGAGGTCAGAAAAGAAGTACTGTTATTCTGATAGAACGTCTCTGTCTTGTACTCAAGTTGAAATAAATGCAGAATAACCAATGCGGGGCGCTCTGATTAGATCATTTATACTTCCAGCTGCTCCGCGAGCCGATCAATAGCGTCGGAATTCGGCAAGAGAGATTGAACAATAATTTCCCCTCGGATTTTCAATTATAGACTGCTAAACATCTGCAATAAAGCAGCCGGTTCCGGGCGGGGGAGCGATCCATCACGGGACACTCACAGGAGAGATGGGAAAGAGAGATAATACTGGCACCGTACCCGTCACAGAAGAGCAATGCCCCGCCAGCTGCCTTGCAGCGAAAGCACGTCTCTCTGTCAATTTAAAATATTCATCTGATTCTGATCACCTCTCCCCTCATCTCAACTAGATACAGTTCTGCTGTGCCTATCCATCTTCTTTTGTAGTATCAGGCCATCTCGTTTCTTCTGTCCTTAACTGCATTGCTGGCTTCCTTATTTCTGCCTCCATGTTCCTAATTTTCCCTCTTCCTTCCTCATTTTGCCGTTTTTTAATTCCGAGCACTCTTTCCCCGTTTAGTAAACTCCAGAGCGTCACAGCTCGTCCGCAGGGCGCATATTAAACACGCTCGGAGCTAATAAGTCTGCAGAATGTGTGTTCTGTGGGAAAAGTAATCAGCCTGCCATCTACACAGGAGGCTTTGGCTGTGTTTTTTTGGGAAACTGACAATGTGTTCTTTAGAGTTCTATTCGCTGCCTAATTTTTTCTCACGACCTGGTTTTAATAGCGCTGGCCATTTTGATGAAGTGTCGTGTAATAATGAGGGGATACTACATTGAGCGTTTAATGATCAGTGGATGCTGTGTTTGAATGTGTGTGAGAAAGATCACATTCTTACTAGCCTTGTGTTTGATATGAAATAAACATTCATTTACTTCTGCTCATGTGCTAGATGCTTTTTATCCAAAGTGACTTAGATTGCATTTAATGTGCACATTCTGTAAGTTTATGCATCCTCTGGGAATGTGTTAGTGTATTATATACTGTGTAATGTATAAGGTTGTCTAATTCATCCTTGTAAGATGGGACTGTTATTACACGTTGATAATAATAGGTTGATTTCTGCTGTCCTTGTTCACTCATGCCATTTCCAGGAATATCTTTATTTCTAATTTATCTTTTTGTTTTAACATTCTTGGTTTTAGTTTTGCATTGAAATGTAGACAAATGTAGAAAATGTATTTAAATTATATAACACACACACAATTTTTTTTATAAAATGTAATTTAAATATAAAGCAACTTTTACATTAAGGCCTGTGCACAGTGGAACGAATATCGCATGTTTTTTATGTTCAAACCCAAGCGATTTTTACTGGCGATGCGCAGAGTGAACGTGCAAATTCACTCCCTGACTGTATATGGTGCTTGTGCTGAACGGTAGTGCAAATAAACATATTTATGATATTAATAAAGTTAAAGATGATAAAAATGCAGATATTAAATGGCATATATATGACATATGAGAGATGGTAGTTAGAAACGGTAGTGCAAATAAGTCACAATGACAGTAGTGCAAGTGAACGGTAGTGCAAATAAACATATTTATGAAATAGACATTCTCAACTATATTTCTTGAATGTAAAAAACAAAACAAAAAAAAACAGTAAAAATACAGAAATAATACACATCTATTGGTGTGGCCAAGAAGTGGCAGAGCACCAAAAGGTCTTCCTCGTCTACTTACTTCCTCTTCGTCATCTTCGTATCAATGTGTGCTGTTTTGTGCTTACGCGCCACCAAGTCGTGTTTTACTGTAACTTCAGCAGCTCCATGCACTTGAACAAAAGTGCCAATCTCATTGGTCTGCCAGTTTTTCACGTTTTTCGCATCGGTTTGCACACTCACATTGGTGCCCTTTGTTTAGTCAAGAGGTGTTAAACGTCGGCGATAATCGTCCCGGTGTGTACAGGCCTTTAGGCCCACAGCTCTCAATAAAGTTTGATTTTTGGCCCTTTGTAATAAAATGACAGACAGACAGACAGACAGACACAGACAGACAGACAGACAGACAGACAGACACAGACAGACAGACATACAGAGAGACAGACAGACAGACAGACAGACATACAGACAGACAGACAGACAGACAGACAGACAGACAGACAGACAGACAGACAGACAGACAGACAGACAGACAGACAGACAGACAGACAGACAGACAGATAGATAGATAGATAGATAGATAGATAGATAGATAGATAGATAGATAGATAGATAGATAGATAGATAGATAGATAGATAGATAGATAGATAGATAGATAGATGTGCTTTAGATGGGTCATATCTGACTTTGTCCACCAACTGAGCCCTAATGCTGAGCCCTGATGCTGTTCATCAAGGCACCAAAATATTTCTTGTTAGGATTTGGGCCTAAATGCGTCAGTATTGCATCTAGAACCCATCCAGTGCCTCCATCTGAACCGTAGCCCTCGGGTCGGGCTGAATTTGAGTGTGATCAGCGTGCAGAAAATCCTAATTCCTTCATGGATTTGCAGGGTGAGATTACGCTAATTTGATCCACATGTTCAGAGCTAGTGTGCGCATGAGACATAATCCCAAATCCGCTGTGCACAAATGGGTCATTAACAGAGCCAAACATCTGCTAAATGAAACTACCTGTGTGCGGCTGTGCGTGTGATAAATGTGTGTGAGAAGCTGTGACTGTGTTAGCATTAGCCTTACGCGCACACAAGGATAAAAATGACTAAATGCTGCCAGAGTAAAAGTGTGTTTATATGTGTGTGCATGTGTGGTCTGTGTTTTTAAGTCCCAAACACATCCACACCCATTTATTTCCAGCTCTCTGGCGTCTCCCTTGAGTCAGGCCCATCTGAGGCACATTGATTAATTAAAGGTGAGTGATTTCTCATCTTTAAGAGCTTTAATTACACCGGGGAGATCGTGCAAGGACAGGAGGGTCGCAGCCACATTGCTGCAGTTCATCATGCCGCCTTGGGGCCGACGTCAACCACCCCCTCCACCCTCCAGCCTACACTAAGCACATGTACCTTGACTGCTGGCACCTCCACACAAACATGCTGTTTATGCTATTCATCAGCAGTTAAAGCATCATCCTTTCCTGCCACTGCACTCTCGAGAGTTGATTGAAGATTTCATCTGTGCTAATCTTGACCTATCCTGTTACATCAAAATGAAAGTTTTATACAATAGCCCCTTTCACACATATATTGCCCTATCGACACAATGCGACATCAGGCGTAACGCAAGTGTTGTTTGCTATTTTCAGCCTGACACAGTTATCATTTTCATGTCCACGTTGTTTTAATAGCAAATGCACTTGCGCACATCTGTTCACCCATGGGCGTGCTGGTCTGAAAATGAAGTGTATTCAGGTGCATTGTTGCCATGTTGCTATTTTGAGGCAACTGAAAACGACTGCACCACTGACCAACAAAAACCTGGTCTAAAGTCAATGGTGCAGTATTTATTTATTTTTTGTTATTTAAAGGGCGTTACTAATATGTGCCTATAGGCGGATGCACAACGCACGTAGACTCTGCTTGTTACACACACAGAGACACACAGCAGCATACAAACATGCAAAATATTAAAAATACTAGAATTACAATGTAAAAGATTATAATTGTGTACATAAAGATAAAAATGCTTACTTGTCATAATGGATAGTCATTGCATGTATCAAAATTACCTATTTACAGTAATGACAAATGAAATTGGCTAATTATTTGACCAATCGTGGCAATACACACATGTATTTAAACTGACTCGTCAGGTTGAGGGTGTCTATATTCCGCCATGTAAGTAGAAATCCATCAAGGTCCCTTTTAAAGGGAATGGGAGATGACACCCTGATTGGTTTATGGCACATTACTTTTTCAAAAATACTGGTAAATTGGTTTTGACAATTTACCAGTATGAGAAGTTGTAACATTATCAATAAATGACCAGTATGATGCTGTGTGAACAAAGAATGAAGATTACCGGTTTGAGCACAAAAAGTCTGCTTTGGGCTAATAATAAAGTTGTTATGGAGATGACGCGATTACTCTACACTGTTTACAGTAAGCTCTGCTGCATTTAAATACTTTTTCTATGTAAATTTGTACTAGATGGACATCTTTGACCATTGCACCGAGTCTCGCATTTTTTCATCACGTCACGCTTTAGACCCTGCCTTCTTTTCCATTCATCAGTGCTGCGGCTCTGCAGTTGGATACTATTATGCGCGTCTTGCGTTTTTAAGTGATAATGATCATGATCATGTCCCTAAGAAGTCAAAAAATGTTCTTAAATTACGCAGCATTTAAAGATCATTTCCGATGACTGACATCACAAAATTGACCAGTATTTCAGTGCTGATGTGTGAATGATCTCTTAACGGTTTAAAAAAAAAAGGAAAAAAAAGAAAAAAGAACACTGTTGCTCAAAAAAATTTTTTTTTTTTTTTTTTGTATGTTAAGTACAACTCAAAAGTGGCAACAAATGGCAGTTGAATTTAGTTATTGTTTGCAATAAAAGCACTAAAAGAATGAGGCGGAGAAAAATGGCCAGCTACGGTGGGACGGGGGAGATGGAAAGAGTTGATAATGAAGTGCTTGTGTTGTGCGGAGGTGAGTGGATTCAGATAGCTGCTCCAGCTCGGCCCGGAATCCCAGCTGTCAGTTGCCACGGTGACGAGACCACCAGGCCGCTCTTGCTGACAGTGACACCACGGGCCACCGAAGGGCCAGCTGGGCTCGTGTCGATCTGACAGGAGCTCTGCTTCCCTGACAGGCCATGACAGCCTGCATTCTTTCTCTCTCTGCTTTTCCCTTCCTCTCATCCCTGCTTTCTCTCACTCTTTCGCTCTGCTTGGAGGGATGATACAGCGTTATTTTCATCTTCCGCACTATGTGCCCACACCTCTATTTTAATGGGGAGTGTAGCACCTCTTCTCTATATTCCAGGCACTTTTCTCCTCACGCACACACTTATACAAACACATGAAATCCGAGTTGTCAAGAGTTGGACGACTCTCCCATGAGACTGCAAAGCCAGACTTCTCCTAATGACTGCTAATGTTTGTTTTCCACAGTTTGCCTACTTAACTCAGGTTGCCAATAAAGCTAATTTGAAAATGGAAGAGTAACTCTCACAAAAACAAGACCAGGTCCCATTTCACATCAGTTTCAAAGGTGGGAGAAGTTTTAATGTTTTGCACAAAGAAAATCATGCCCCATTTCTGAATTTTATCTGAATATATCAAGGTAGTTTCAATCTTTGTTTGCAGAATGTAGTTTCTGGGTGAATCTAACAAAACATGTCAGGAATGTCTTTATCATAATTATACATATTGTTCATTTTTTTTCAGGATACTTTGATGAATAGAACGTTTAAAAGAATAGAATAAAAAGAATAGCATTTATCTGAAATAGAAAGCTTTTGTAACATTATACGCGGCCGTTCAAAAGTTTGGAGTCAGAGAGAATTATTTATTTATTTATTTATTTTTGGAAAGAAATTAAAGAAATGAATACTCTTATTCAGCAATGATGCATTAAATGCATTAAGGCATTTATAATGTTAAAAAAATTCTATTTCAAATAAACGCTCTTCTTTTAAATTTTTTGTTCATCAAAGAATCCTAAAATAATGGTATACCACTGTTTATATCATATTACATTACATTACATTATATTGGTAAGCAGAAGACATTCTTCTTTTAAAAAAATAAAAAATCTTCCTGATCCGAAACTTTTGAACGGCAGTGTACACACACACACACACACACACACACACACACACACACACACACACACACACACACACACACACACACACACACACACACACACACACACACACACACATGCCAGAGGGGCCAGACCATTTTTTTCAATGTGGGCCAGTCAGTTTTATTATATATATATAAATAAATAGTTTTTACAGGCCGAAAGTGCATAGGAGGGTTTTTATTGCTAGCACGATTTCACTATGGTTATAATAATGTTAAGAATAATAAATGTTAAGAAATGGCCGGCCCAGTTGGCAACGGCCGGCCCGGTTCAGAGATGGGCCGACTGCCCCGCCCCTTTTAGTTACTGTGCCACTCTCACGCCACACATCCTGCTCTGTCAGAGTGAAAAATACATTAGAGCAAAGAGGACACTGACAATGCGTTGACAGACAAGAGAAATTTAAACAATAAATACCGTTTTGTGGCTCTTTAATGTGTCTTGACAGATTGCTGTAGTGGCTCAGTTCAAGCAGCCCGTGACACTACACACCATTTTTCAAATAAAAGCCCACAATGTTAATCTAACAGCTTTGTCGACATAAATGTGGATATGGCATTATGATTGGTTAGATAGCCTGTCAATCAAACTCAGTCAAACTGAGAGAGCGCAACACAAGAAAATTGTCAGTAAAAGTTAGAAAAAAAGGAAAGGCGGTGAAGAAAAGGTTCGAGAAAGCAAAAAAAAATTGTCTCTTAAGTCCGACGATGCCAAATGCCTAAAATTAACTGAACTCTTTTCACGATAATTCACGATACTTTGTGTAACAAGGTTAGTAGATATGGGAAGAAGGAGGCGGGAACCGGCGAACATTCAACGTAACTTTAATTCAAAAATAAACAAACAACAAAACGAAAGTAATGCTGGCAGACCCTCGCGGACGTCTGCCGGCCACACAAACATAATAAAACATAAAATAAAGTCCAGGCCTGGTCCTCTCTCGTCCTCCACGGTAGTCGCTCCTCCTTTTATGCTCCCGGAGCTCCTCCGTGAGGGACTCAAGGCCGGTGCGCCTCCCAGGTGAAGCTCATTAACACTCGCGCCACCGGCCTCGCGCCATTCCCTCACGGCTCTCGCCCGCCCTGGTCGCCACACTTTGCTCCAGTGTTTTTTTTTTTGTTTTGTTTTTTTTTGTTGGTTTTTTTGTTGGGGGTTTTTTTGTGTAAGTTGTAAGCGTAGCATACAACCTGTGTATATTTTAAAATGTCATTGCTTCGTGATAATTGGTTACAAGTGTTTGCTAGCTTGTTACTAAATTACATGACTGAAATATCAGCAGATAAGGTGGGATTTAGGGTAAACAGACTGATGTACGCTACTTGCAAAGTTGCAATAGAATCAAAAACCTATAGCAACCCAGGTGAAAAAAAGTACACTTTTTACACTATTTTCGCGCAACAATTTTGTACTTAATAGATTGTTCTTAATTTTGTAATTAGTATTTTTTTTTAATAAAATTCTTCTTTAGTACTTTAAGATAATCTTAAAGGTGCCCTAGAACTTCTTTTTAAAAGATGTAATATAAGTCTAAGGTGTCCCCTGAATGTGTCTGTGAAGTTTCAGCTCAAAATACCCCATATATATATATATATATATTTTTTTTTTATTCATTTTTTTAACTGCCTATTTTGGGGCATCATTAACTATGCACCGATATATAGGTTGCGGCCCCTTTAATTCTCGTGCTCCCCCTCCCCCGTAGCTCGAGCTTGCCTTGAACAGCATAAACACAGCTAATATAACCCTCAAACTGGATCTTTACAAGATGTCCGTCATGCATGCTGCATGCATACATCAGATCATGTGAGTATTGTATTTATTTGGATGTATCACATTTGATTCTGAACGAGTTTGAGGCTATGCTGCATGGCTAAAGCTAACATTACACACTGTTGGAGAGATTTATAAAGAATGAAGTTGTGTTTATGAATTATACAGACTGCAAGTGTTTAAAAATGAAAATAGCGACGGCTCTTGTCTCCGTGGATACAGTAAGAAACGATGGTAACGTTAACCACATTTAACAGTACATTAGCAACATGCTAACGGAAAATTTAGAAAGACAATTCTTTTAAACAAATGAGATTTATATAAGAAGGAGGAAACAATGGAGTTTGAAACTCAGTGTATGTCTTTTCCATGTACTGTGTACTGTGTACTGTGTACCATGTACTGAACTCTTGTTATTCAGCTATGCCAATATAAATTCAATATTTAATTCTAGGGCACCTTTAAGAATATATTCAACTGTGCTATTTTAAGACACAAATTAGAACTAGATGTGCTTTTAACATACTATCTCTGTATTTGTAGTGTTATGGGTTCAAGTGTACTACAAGTGGTAACTAAATGGTGTCTCAAAATAGCACAGTTGAGTACACTAAGATGTTCTTAACATTATCTTAAGAAGTACTAAAGAAGAATCTTTAGTATATTAAAGTACAAAATTAGTGTGTGAAAAAAAAGTACATAAAAGGCAGCAAATATAACCATGATGTATAAATGTTTCACATTCATATACAGTTTAATATAATGATATAATTTGTATATTATAGTATGTAATATGTCCACTATACATGGATGAAAACAAAGATAAAAAATTTCTTCGGTTCATTCAGAAATTGCAGAAAGCTCTGTCAGAGCCCACATTATGCTGCACTACTTGTTCAGGGGTGTTTTTTAAAGCTAAAGACATATTCTCCTCAAAGATGCCTTGAAGGCAGAGTAAATCCAGGCATCGGACTCCTTTTCATCAATCACCTCCTTCAAAGCCTGGAATAACAACAACTGTCGATACAATATTTAGTTACGTGATCACAAACCTCTAATTTATTTACATCCATAATATATTTACTTTTTCATCTGACGGTGTAATAAATTGCGGGTGGCCGATGGAGTGATTTGATGATTTAGAGCTCAATTCGAGAACCAGAATTGGTTTCCGGCAAGCTAATACATCAGAGGAAGGAATTAAAAGGTGTGGCGGCTGAGCGCTGAACCTGGCTGCCCGTGTACTACCGCTACCAGCACAACGACACATCACTCATGCCAACCGGCCACCCAGGACAGAGACAGATGGAGGTGCGTGAAAGCAGTAAATTACCAGTCCGATCATTAGATGATACAGAAGATGAAGCCGGGAAGCCTGGCAAAGTTCCTACAGGGCAAATAAATAAATAAATAAATCAACAGAAAGCATGACCTTGGCCTCTTCCCATTAAATATTTTATTAATGCATTTACTATGTCTTTGGGTTGTAAAATTTAACATGGACTTTACAATTGTTGTGATGGCAATTGTGAGATGAGGCAATCGTATCATGCTATGAACATTAGGCTTCGTTCTCTTCTTTGTGTTCTGAGACGCACGTTCACGGTTGTTGATGTCCGGACCCGTGTGACTGATGGTCCTCGTGGCTCTCATCATGGCTGTCATTGGCCTCTAGGCAGGGTGATAAATTCTGGCCAGTGGTGGGGCAGCAGAGAGCAGGTCGGACTGATCGTTCGCAATCAGTGGCTCAGCGTGAAGCTCTGGTCAGAACAAATGGCTCTGACGTGCTCTTGACCTCCAGGTCACCAAGTCTAATGAACTTCCCACCGTACACAGAGAGGTCACAGCCTCAGGTGTGAAAGTCACGATCCATGGATCTTTTCTATGACAGGTGAATGTAACGGACAGATTGTCACACTGCGGCACCCAAAGGGAACCGTCACAATAGTTACTAACGCAAGGACTGGCTGATAGTTGCTCTGACGGTTCAAAACGAACAAAAACTCTCGTATTGGCAACCCATCTTACTTCTGTAAATTGTGAGTGAAACAAAATATTTAGCATTGAGAAACTGGAATTGTGATTGAGAGAAGTCAGTGGTGGTGACTGTGAAAGAAATGGTGGCAAAAGGGTCATTCCTGGTATTCTGTGCCTTTTGAAAATCATAAAATTTAGAAAATCAAACTCAGTTTTTTCTTTTTCTTTTTTGTAATCACGATACAGTTATGTAAACCATTCGAAAAATGACTTAGGTCAACCTCAGGTAGATAAATTTAGGCATTTTAAACAAAATCAATGAAATGGTAGATCAAAAATGTCCACCCTGTTAGGGACAACCATTTAAAATACTTTTGATTCTAATTATTGTGTACATTTTCTTAGACAACTCATGTCCCTTTGTCCCTTTAAAAGCATATCAGTTAATAAATGATCAGAAAATGTATATATTATGTATCAACTGTAGTTACTTTCTCACAAAACATCATTTTTACATTTTTACATTTTACATTTTTTTTTCATTTTCAGATACAAATGCCTAAAAGTACTACAGCATTGATAATCCCATAAATTTTCATTGTCACCAATTTATTTATTTATTTGTTTGTTTGTTTGTTTTGTTTTGTTTATTTATTTATTGCAATCTTATGGAATTTTTGTAAAGAATTCTTAACAGGGTGGACAAAGTAATAACAGAGTGGACAAGTAGTATAAAAAATAGATGAAAATAGATTTTTTACATACAACCATTTACAATATTACTTTTGTTTGAACTAGATTTTGAAAGGAAACAATATGTAAAACTTTACCAAAGAATTTTAAATACAGTACTTCAACTTTACACAGCTTACTTTCACAATCACTATGTACACTCTCAGTGTCCACTCTTCTGATTTAACAGGGTGGACATTCTGGCCTAAAATCAGCCACTGCACCATGTCTGAGCAAAAACAAGCTAACATAGAAGGTTTTAAAATTGTAAATTTAAAAATATGATTTTTCTACTAAATTTTTCATATTCCCCCTTAACAGTGTGGACATATTGAGGTTGACCACATCAAATCTGAAAGATAAAATTTGTAAAAATAGACAGTTAAGATAATAGAGGATCTCATTCACTTTCCCAAGTTGTTTTCCCTCCAAAGAAGTGTTGACTGCTTTATGATATGATTTCATTTAACTTTTCCAACTTTTGAAACGAAAGTAGTCAAAAATAACAGAGTGGACAATAACTTGAGAGACATGCTAAAAACCTTTATTATAATTGTTAAAATTAATAATAATAATAAAAAAAAAAATCATGTATAGTAAGTTTTATTTATCATGAAATTGGGATACGCAAGCCTAGAGACATTGGAAAAATAATAATGTAAGGTCCTGTAAAATGTCAAATTATTTTTTGAATCAACTATATGCTTATTGTTCAAATGGTGTTATTTATGACTAAGACAGATTTAGACAGTACAATCTTCACTGGGGACACAAATATACCCAATCACAGGAATTACCCAATTTTAGAGGTGCAGATTTTGTGAAGAAAAAAAATAAAAAAGTAACATTTACCAATGAACCATTATTCACAATAAGACTGGGATTAAGCTATTTTTAAAAATAGCTCATTTATTTAGTTCAGTCTTATTATGAATGATTTATAGCTGCATGTTATTACAAAGAAAATTGTTTCATAATATATAAAGTAATAACTTGCTCTTCCTCTGAAACAACTTTTCTTTATTTGGACTAGCTCCATTCTAAGTAATGCCCACTTTTCACAATCCAATCAAATCCAGATGGATAAAATCAAGCCCTTTCCTAAATATGTTCTCACTGAATATCCTATTTCACTCCAACAGATGACACATCATGAAAATAAAATGTTTTGCGATTGCCAATTCAAGCTAACTTAAGACTTAACAGTAATGCTTCGTTCACGCCATGCCGTAATTACAGTAATTACCATAATTACTAGATGACAACCCAGGATGTTCTACTCTGTAGAACTGTTCACATCCTCGGACTTGGAATTATGCTTTTCCATGTTAACGCTATTAATGGCAAAATGAAAAAAAAAAAAAAAGTCCTGCTAAGCAAGTACCTTACATTAAAGGTGCAGTAAGCAATTTCTGAGAAATGCTATTGAAAATTTAAATTAACACCCAAACAAACAATTGTATGACTATTTGCTAGATGTCCGTTCTGAGTATGTGCTGTGCTTGTACATAGTCCTGGATGTGTAAACAGGAGAAAAAATAAAGTAGCTCGGACCGATCAGGCCGAGCACCAAAACACTCTTGTAGACAATCCGCAGTAGGGGGCGTATACGCTCATGATGGGAGAGGAGAGAGAGTGAGCAACCCGGACATTTGTAGAATGACTGCAGAAAGAGAGATGGCTGAGATATTACCAAAGAGGAAAGTGTCAGAGGAATATCACTGGAAAAAGAAGGGATATGATCAGGCAAGAGCTTTAGGACCCACATGAATATTATAAAAGCTTTCCAGAGCTGGAGAGATGTTAGAGAGTGGGAAGACTTGAAAACAGTTGCTGAAATAACTTTATTTTCTTAGAAAATTATGAGTTTGCAAGTTGTAATTACGTGAACGAGAACGTGAACACTCAGAATCTCAAAATCAGGGTAATTCCAACAGCGCATAAACGTACCTTATCAATGGTCAGATTGAATTTCAAGTTGACTTCAAATTTTATTTTCAAGGTTTTTGCCACTTCTTTCTAATGCAAACGAGGCATAATCGGATCTCCAACATGAACACGACAGATCCATATTAGAGCATTTGCACCAACCACACACACACACACACACACACAAAAAAAACCAAAAAAAACAAAGGCATTGAAAACATCCATTAGTTTAAGCATTTTAATTCTTTAAAGAAAGGGTACTATACTAACAACGTAAGGCCAATGTGCCTACAAATCATAATAAAATACAAGGACAAGCAGAAGCGAGGTGAGAGGTGGAATGGAGCTAAAGACAGACCCTGATGTGAGAGGGCAAACAAGCACCGAAGGCGCCTTTGTCGCTGAAATATGTTGCAATTAAAATAATGGAGTGTGGTTCACACGCTCACCCTGTTATTCTCCAAAACTCATTCACTCACACAGACACATCCGAAGAAATCAAGGGCATTGTGCACCGGCGTTGAGCTGTGGTGTTCTCCTTGATGATTGCACTGCTTAGCTCCTCAGTGGAACTATTAAATTCCCTACCTACGAACACACACACACACACACACACAATAGAGGAGACTACAGGGCAGCCACACAAGACACAATAATTGCTACCGAAAATAGATTTAAGAGTTTTATCAGATTCCAGTGGGGCTGCAGAAAGGACATTTTATCAGTCATCGTAGAAGCCTTGTGGCCTATTGCGAATGGCGTTCCGACAAAGACATTAAAAACCCTGTTAGCATGAAACACTATACTGGAGGTTTTCAATTATATACAAAAGGCATTATTATTAGTAGTGTTTTCTAAGATAAGCATCATCATTATTACTGCTTATACTTAGGGGCTTGAACAATTTTTTTTTTATTTTTTTGAAGCAATTGCACTTATGATTGTTGCCTTGTGGATAATAAAAAATGCTAAATAATCCCTCAGACTTGCATTGAAGGAGGGGCTGAATCATATATAGGGACCAGAATATTACAATGTGAATGTGTCAAAGTCAATGTGAAACACTGTTCGAAACCTGTTTTTTGTTGTGGTTTTGGTCTATACAATGGAAGTCAATTGCAACATAAAGCCATTAAAAAGTCAAAAGAAAGTCATACAGGCTTGAAACGACATGAGGCTGAGTAAATGAAGACAGAAAATTCATTTTTGGATGAACTTTCCCTTAATATCATGCACTGATGAATCATTCATAAGACAAATACCATATTTAATTTTTATTACATTTTTCATTCCTATTATTTATAGACAGACAGACAGACAGACAGACAGGCAGACAATAGATAGATAGATAGATAGATAGATAGATAGATAGATAGATAGATAGATAGATAGATAGATAGATAGATAGATAGATAGATAGATAGATAGATAGATAGATAGATAGATAGATAGATAGATAGATAGATAGATAGATAGATAGATAGATAGATAGATAGATAGATAGATAGATAGATAGATAGATAGATAGATAGATAGATAGATAGATAGATAGATAGATAGATAGATAGATCTTTCCCCAGTTGCAGACGAGTAATTACTCACCAGCCTCAAAGCCTCAAAGCTTCAAATATTGGATTTTTTAAACACACACAAAGTTTTGTATGAATACATCAACCATTTAGATTAATAACACTCACAAGAAGCTGAGAGAGAGAGCGAGAGAGAGACGCACAGAGATGGAATGCTGAGGAGGGTCTTTATCACTCAGGGCCGGCGTCTCTGTTTACCGCGCTGTCTTTTCCTTCCCACGCCACATCCCTCACCCCTGATGTACAACAATACAAGGAAATATTTAGCTGCGATGATCTCAGCGAAAATGAATTAATATTTCATGCGTGATGGAGCCTTTTTAATATTTCAGGAGCAATTAATAAAGCAGCATATCACTCGTCTCCCAGAGAAAATAGCTACAGTCGAACGTCAGTCGTAGATGAATGAGAGTTTGCGTGCGTTTCTGCAAAGCGCTTTAATGTCGCCATTGGCACTCATCCTTGCTTGTGCGGTACAGATATCTTCTTGTCCTTAAAAACATTCAGATGTAACCTCAGCTGCTCAACTTTGTATGTACCCAGAAACTGTCTGCTACATTTTCAAATCGCATTACTCAGAAGAATCGGTCACAAGATTCATGTAAAAAGGTAGAGCTCAACTGAAGGGTAATGTTTCATTTCAAATGAAAATGACATGAATGTGAATGCAGCCGTTTCTCTATCTCACATCCGGAAAGCTGCTGAAAGAAAACTACACGAGACACCATTTTCTTTACCACTTTTCCAAAACCATTGCTTTTTTTACACCAGCATGGTGAGGTGCTACAGCTGGTGCCAAATCTGGCCTCATTTTACATCTTTCCACCAAAGTAAAGACGGTCCTGACAACAAAAACCTGCCTCCAGTCAGTTGTGTTATCATTTGGCTCTCATGCAAGGTGAAACGCTGGCCGGATCTGAGAGACGTTCTGAGAATGTGGTGAAACAAAAAAACATTTTAGAAGTAAATAGCTGACCCTTTTGTCTTGCTAAGGCTCATTTCACAACTAGCATTTTATGCATTCTAAATACACAGAGAAATAATTTCCAAATTTTGTCATAATCTGAAAAAATTCAAACAAAAAAAACAAACAAAAGTATACTCCTGGGCAAAAAAAAGAAAAGAAAAGAAAAGAAAAGAAAAGAAAAGAAAAGAAAAGAAAAGAAAAGAAAAGAAAAGAAAAGAAAAGAAAAGAAAAGAAAAGAAAAGAAAAGAAAGGGGCCAAGCCAAAAATGGCTTAGCAATACTTTTATTACTTTTACACCATTTGGTCTTTTAATGGTTTTAGCCATTTTAATCACAAATCACTTGTCATGATTAGCAAGAATTGCACAAATACAGTAGTATTCCAATAAAAGAGTTCTTCCAGGAAAAATGTCTCCCAGTTCGTTAAATACCAAACCAAACCAAATATTCACTACAGTGTTTAAAGGTGCCGTAGAATTAAATATTGAATTTACCTTGGCATAGTTGAATAACAAGAAGGGGAGCACGAGAATTAAAGGGGCCGCAACCTATATATCGGTGCATAGTTAATGATGCCCCAAAATAGGCAGTTACAAAAATGAATTAAAAAAAAAAATGTATGGGGTATTTTCAGCTGAAACTTCACAGACACATTCAGGGGACACCTTAGACTTATATTACATCTTTTAAAAAGAAGTTCTAGGGCACCTTTAAATCTGGACTCTGACCAGGCCAAAACATAAGCCTGGTGGACTTGTTCTCAATCCACTTCTTGGTTGTCTTTGCAGTTTGGGCAGGAGCATCGTCTTGTTAAAAAATAACATCCGATCATTCCTCTTTAGAGAACAACTTTTCATTTGTGGGAAGCAAGCCATTCTGCAATATTCTCCTGTAATCTAAAGCATTAAATGACTCTTCACAGTGAAGCAGCTCACCAATACCAGCAGCTAAAAAGGCTCCCACACAATGACACACAGTCTCTTCCTCCATGCTTCACTGTGGTAGAGATGCATTTATTACTATATTTCTCACCAGATCACTCTGAAGCATCACCATGCAACTCATTTTTTTCATTCATTTTGATTCATCGCTCCACACAGTTTCCCATTTCTGCCAAAAACTTAATTCTGTCTTTGATATTTTTCTGAGACAGAAATGGCTTTTTAAGTATTAAAATTATTATTATTATTATTATTTAGCTAATTTCCTGACCAATAATTTGTGGTTAAGACAATTATAAGCTTATTTTTTTAACCATTTTGGGCTTGACCCTATCTCTTTTTTTTTTTTTTTTAGCCAGAGGGGTAGACTGTTTAAGTTTTCTTCACAAATCACATCTCATATTTCATCTCAAGCTCTTCACTGACACTGCCGTCTCCATGGATACATATGTTACACTAACATTTGAAAATAAAAATAAAAATTAGGACAAAGGCTTCAGGCTTATTGTGGAAATGATGCTTGGGTCTGAGGGACAGTTGTAATTTATGAAAAAAAAAAAAAAAATATATATATATATATATGTGTGTGTGTGTGTGTGTGTGTGTTATTATATATTATAACAATTTCTATTTCATATAAATGTTGTTTTTTTTTATAATAATAATAATAATAAGAAATTATAATATACACCAAATCAGCATATTAGAATGATTTTTGAAGGATCATGTGACACAGAGGACTGATGCTGTAATAATGCTGAAAATTCAGCTTTATAAATAAATATATTACATATATTAAAAAACAGTTATTTGAAATTGTAATAAAATTTTAACAACATTAATGTTTTTACTAAAATTTTAATCAAATAAATTCAGTTTTGGTGAGTACTAGAGACTTCTTTTAAAAACATAAAAAAAAAAATCTTAATACTGACCCCAACATTTTTAAACAGTAGTGGATTCATTTTAAAGGTGCTCTAATGCTGCATTCACACCAGACGCGCTATTCACACGTAGTTGGACGCTTGAACATTTTGAGTTTACTCGCTTAATTCGCGCGTGAAAATCCCTTCACAACAGACGAGAATTTGCGTCATGAGAGGGGCTCTCCCGCTCCTTTATGTGTCCCAGACTCTCCCACTGCTTTCTGCACACTTCCTCTGAATAAACACAACTTGTCAGTGGAGAAATAATTGTAAATTACAGCGAATAAGCTCAATTGGTCGTATATATATATATATATATATATATATATAGCTCAAATTGAGTAAAGACCGTTTTTTACAATTTATCAGATTAGCCGACCTCCTCACTCACTTTCTTTCAAACACGATCCTTTTTATTTCTGTTTCTATAAATGTATGAAGATGTACAGCGACGATGATTTTGTCCTCCATTGTTGTTTCGAATTTCTGCCTCAGCTCGCTACGTCACGTCACTACTAGAGCAAGCTCCTGATTGGTTAACGCGGCGCGGAAATTCGCCAAAGTTCAGATTTCTCAACTTGCGCGATTCGCGCGAATCACGCTTAAGCGTGTCAAACGCCCGAATCGCTGAATTCGCGCCACGTCATTTGCGCCGCAGGATGTCAATTCGCGTCTTTGCATTGACTTAACATGTAAATCACTCGCGCTTACTGCTTCATTCGCATCCGGTGTGAATGCACCATAAGTGATGTCACGCGTTTTTAGGCCAAAACATTTTTTGTCACATACAGCAAACAACTCCTCAGTATCCGCTAGCTGCCTGCCCCCTGAACACACTGTAAAAAAAGAACGCAGTCTCTGTAGTCGCCACAAGCTCCGAAAATGGCAATAAAAACAAACTGGTGCAGCCTGGACCACGAATCATAATAAACATGCTCCAGCCAATGACCGACAAGAATGATTTTAAATGTGCGTTCATGAGGGGGAGGGGGAGGAGGAGGAGGAGGGAGGGTCTAGCTAGCCTCTGTTTTGTTTGACAACACTTCGAACGTTAACAGGAAGTTACATCCACCCAGGATTGCTTAGAGAACCTTTAATTAACCTACCTTTAATTAAATACAATTTTAAATGTAATAATTCATATTTGTATAATGAATTTTTATAGTTTAAGATTGAAAATCCGGGTAAAACAATAATTATCTATAAAGTCATTTTATAACAAAAAAGTAGCAAAATAAAAGAAACACCCAGGTACATGTGTCTGACACACACACACACACGGGTTAGAATTAAGATATGTCACGGCGTGGTACATTTCATATGAGAGAATCAAGTTCTGTGTGTGTGTGTGTGTCCAGGAGGGCATGGCGAACAGAAACAAGCTCTTTTCTTCTGTGAGTCATTACCTCTCCCAGCCAGAGCTCATTTTCCACATGGCCCTGGTGTCAAATGCCTTAAAGTCATTCACCAAACTCTGGCTGTATCTCTCTCTCTCTCCTCATGCATCTCATGACAGAAGGACCAGAGCTCAATGATTCAGATGCTGCATTTTTCTACAGAACCAAAGCCAATGAAATTAAGAAGGGCAGCAGGGGACAGCAGCCAACATGACGCAGGCCACTGTTAGTGCTCTTGAGTGGACAAGGACGATTGAAAAGTCCTCATATATGGCCACAGACACAATTCATCACAGGATTCTGCCAAGAAGTCCCAGGAAAATTCTTCAAGGGCCATCTTGTGTGGAACCCTGAGCACCCATAATGCCCTAAAGAGATGACTGTACATGCACAGAGCCTGCTGGTGAATAATGGATATGTGCAAATACACACACTCACAAAGTCCCACGAGTGCTGTTCATCTAAACAACAACAACATGACCTGAGGGATGCAGAATGGTTTTGTGCTTCATCAGAAAATATTCACAGGGATGCAAACCTACACTAATACATACCATCTAAACAACTATATATATGTATATGAAGACTGCTTTGAATTCAGCTTTGCCATCAAATAATTAAAAGTCATTTTAAAATGCAAACCCGATTCCAAAAAAGTTGGGACACTGTACAAATTGTGAATAAAAACAGAATGCAATGATGTGGAAGTTTCAAATTTCAATATTTTATTTAGAGTACAACATAGATGACATAACAAATGTTTAAACTAAGAAAATGTAGCATTTTAAGGGAAAAATAAGTTGATTTAAAATTTAATGGCATCAGCACATCTCAAAAAAGTTAGGACAAGACCATGTTTACCACTGTGTGGCATCCCCTCTTCTTTTTATAAGTCTTCCAGATGTGTAAGCTGCCCATGCCACACGCACTCATGCAACCCCATACCATCAGAGATGCAGGCTTCTGAACGGAGCGTTGATAACAACTTGGGTTGTCCTTGTCCTCTTTAGTCTGGATGACATGGCGTCCCAATTTTCCAAAAAGAACTTCAAATTTTGATTCTTCTGACCACAGAACAGTTTTCCACTTTTCCACAGTCCATTTTAAATTAGCCTTGGCCCAGAGAAAACGCCTGCGCTTCTGGATCATGTTTAGATATGGCTTCTTTTTTGACCTATAGAGTTTTAGCCTGCAACGGCGAATGGCACAGTGGATTGTGTTCACCGACAATGTTTTCTGGAAGTATTCCTGAGCCCATGTTGTGATTTCCATTACAGTAGCATTCCTGTATGTGATGCAGTGCCGTTTAAGGGCCTGAAGATCACGGGCATCCAGTATGGTTTTCCGGCCTTGACCCTTACGCTTAGAGATAGTTCCAGATTCTCTGAATCTTTGGATGATATTATGCACTGTAGATGATGATAACTTCAAACTCTTTGCAGTTTTTCTCTGAGAAACTCCTGTCTGATATTGTTCCACTATTTTTCGCTGCAGCATTGGGGGAATCAGTGATCTTCTGCCCATCTTGACACTGCAACTCTGAGAGGCTCTTTTTATACCCAATCATGTTGCCAATTGACCTAATAAGTTGCAAATGGGTCCTCCAGCTGTTCCTTATATGTACATTTAACTTTTCCGGCCTCTTATTGCTACCTGTCCCAACTTTTTTGGAATATGTAGCTCTCATGAAATCCAAAATGAGCCAATATTTGGCATGACATTTCAAAATGTATCTCTTTCAACATTTGATATGTTATCTACATTCTATTGTGAATAAATTATAAGTTTATTAGATTTGTAAATTATTGCATTCCTATTTTATTAGCAATTTGTACAGTGTCCCAACTTTTTTGGAATCGGGTTTGTATATATTCAATAGGAAATCTTTCACAATATTACTGTTTTTACTGTATTTTTGATCAAATAAACATAGCCTTGGAGAGCATAAGAGACCACTCATTCCATAAGACACTTATTCCACGCTTTTGACCAGTACTGTATGTTAACATTTAAATAACTAAATTTGATGCGTCAAAACTGGCCAGTCAAATATGTCAAATACTATATCATGTAATTGTATGGCAGTTATTTTACTCTTACACTTCAAATAATTCATAAATAAACAGCATACAATTATAAATGATATATATTTAATCTCATTTGTTTTCTGAACATTCTGGACAAAAACAAAAAACAAAAGTTATCAATTTGACATGAATATTTGTGGTATAAACACAAAAGCAGCTGCTTCACATTATATAACACTTGAAATAAATGTTCACACCAACTAAACTGTTAAATATGCAATATACATAAAGTCTGGAGTACTGAGCATCTCTACCGGTTAACACATGCGCCTCAGTGTGTGGTAATATCACACAAACGCTGATGAAATATTGCCACTTGTACTCATGCTTTAAATAAATTTTAATCAATTCGAGCTAATCCATTTGCTTGTTTTATAGTAGACGAGAATATTGCTCATCCACCCCCACCCGACACACACAGCAGTTCAGGGACGAACATGCCGGTCCATTCAGTATTCATTGAGGTACACACACCTCTCCCACAAACACTCGTGAGAGCCGTTTACTCTCATTAAAGTCGACTTCTTAATCCTCAGCTAAAGAGTTGGCGCGCAGGCTTCTGATAAATTCTGTGAACAATCTCGTTCTTTCCCTCCCTCTATTTTTAGCTCTTTTTCATTGGTCGTTTTCTTCCTCCCGTTCATTCATCTTTGTTTCCGTCTTCGAGTCATTAAACTGCTCCTCAGCTAACAGTATTTAAAGAAATAACTCGCCCACACAAACTACACTTAACACCTTTGTTCCTCTAGCTCGAGCTGGATTCCATTACTTTGGAAGTTAAAATATAAAATAAGTTCTTAAAGGGATAGTTCACCCAAAAATGGAAATTTGATGTTACCCCTAGGGCATCCAAGACGTAGGTGACTTTGTTTCTTCAGTAGAACACAAATGATGATTTTTAACTCCAACCATTGCAGTCTGTCAGTCGTATAATGCATGGCATGGCAATGGTAACAACCCTGCGGCTCGTGACGACACATTGATGTCCTAAACGATTGGTTTGTGCGAGAAACTAAATAGTATTTATACATTTTTTTACCTCTAATACAGCACTATGTCCAACTGCCTTGAGCATATGCACAGCATCCGGTGCATGAGGTGTGTACGCACTCTGGCGTAGTTTATGCAAACGCCGGAAGTGATTTCTCGCGCGTAACCGTCACTCATCGCGCTCAAGGCAGTTGGACATAGTGGTGTATTAGAGGTAAAAAATGATACAAATACTGTTCGGTTTCTCACACAAACCGGTCGTTTCATGTCATAGGACATCAATGTGTCATGACGAGCCACAGGGTTGAATTTGGATTTGGTTTTTTATTTCAATCTCTTGAAATAAAAAATCTCTTGTTTCAATCTCTTGTGTTACTATTGACATGCATTATACAAATTACAGACCGCAACGGTTGGAGTTAAAAATCATCATTTGTGTTCTACTGAAGAAACAAAGTCACCTACATCTTGGATGCCCTGGGGGTAAGCAGATAAACATCAAATTTTCATTTTTGGGTGAACTAGCACTTTAAAACTAGTAAAATTCTTGTAAATAAAGACCGTGATGTGGCATGTTTGTTGGTGGGTAGATTATAGTATTTTTAAGTAGTGTTGGGTGCTTTCAAAAAACACGCTTTGTGAAGCTTTGAAACCTTTGAAACCTTTGAGAATCATTTGTTTCCAACAAGTGATTCAGACCAAAATCACATGATTTCAGTAAACGAGGCTTTGTTACATCATGACTGTTTCAAAACGTTTCAAAATTTCAATGGTTCGCTGCTAGAGGACGATGATTTCTGTGAACTGGTGTGAACATATGAACCAGTAGCTATGTTTCCATTAGGAATGTCAATTTGTAAAATGAGTCAATGTGATTGATCATTTATTAAATGACTTATTTAATAATCAAATATAACGACTAATACAACGTGTCACCAACGGTGCCTCAGATGCATGCTTGTCAGAATGCGTACTCCTATTGTGGACGCGCTCTTCCTGGAACAACGCCCTGAAAACGGCAACAAAACTACATTAATTAGCAAACAATTAGCAAAAGGCTGTGAATGCACATGCAACTTATAGTAATGATGAAGGTGTAACTCTAGCTGTAAAATGGTTCCAAACATAACTCCTACGCTCGCTTCATTTTATCTCGTGTCTGCTTTACATGTTTCACGGTTGAGCAGCACGCACACGCATGAACATGCTTAATCGATGATCAATACGTTTTATTGATTAAACGTATCATCGACAATTAATCGATCGCTGATTAATCGTCAACATCCTTAGTTTCCATCCACCTATTTTTAAGCACATTTTGGAATACTGCATAAAAAACGCTGGATGAAAACGCCAAAATGCAAATAAATTCTAAAAATGTGCATAAAAAAAACGTATGCGCTCAAATGAGTCGGATACATTTTGTTGCATTACGAAAACATGTGCATAGACTATGATGGAAACACTTTTACTGAATAAATTTCAGTTTTCATTCTGATCAAATGTCCTATCGAATGGATTAGAAAAGGTTTAAACCACAACTTACAATCTGAATGAAATTCCAATGGGATTTGGCCAATTCATTTTGACTGGCGTGGTTATATGTGACATTTTTATTCTGACTGTGCTAGTAGTCCGATTACAAACTGATTATTAGGGTCCATGTAAACTTGTGTAAAATTGGTTCAATTGATTGAAAATTTTGAAAAGTTTTCTCTCATCCCTAATTGCAAAGAGAGGATCCCTTGAATTACTGTTCTCAATGTAAATGAATACAGGAATCTCTCCTGGAGTACTGATGAAATTTGTTTAATCAAGCCAAGACAAGATTATGAATGGTAAAAGACCACATAAACCACAGGACCTGATCACACTTAGCAAAACCCAACAGCATGTTTTTGTAAAAACATGCTCACTTGTTTAACTAGGCAGATTTCATAAATGAAACTCAAATAGCTTGGCTAATATGACGTCCTCACCAGGCTGAAGTTGTGCACAGGCCACAGGAGATGAGCTTCAGTTCTGTAAATACTGCAACATTTCCCCTTCACCGCTCTCCTTTTCTCTCCCTCTCTCGATCCGTCTTTCTGCTCTCTCCTGAATACTAACACAGCCCTGGGTCTGTTTGCCTAGCGCTGACGGAAACAGCAACATGTCGGTGTGTTTCACCAGTCAGGTGTGTGTGTGTAGTGAAGGAGGAAGGTTTGATATTTACATTCCGGATATATCAGCCACTCTGTACTTCCAAACACACAGAGCTGGCCTTTAAAACCCAGACGTGGATTCATAACGAGAGACAATGGTGGAAGAGATGGAGGAAAAGGGGATAGTAAAACAACCAGAATAAACAAATGAGTTGCCAAGCAGTTAAACAAATCAGTGAGATTTCTCTCTCTCTCTCTCTCTCTCTTTTTTTTTTTTTTTTTCATCATAAAGGAGATATCATTTATGCAAGTATGCAAATGCAGATGTGAATGTGGGGTAAATGAACAAATGTTCCTCTGGCAGTAATCCTCCATTCTTAAGTGGGCGATAGATACCTTCAAATGTGTACATTTAGGAAATAATTTAGGTAGATAACTTATTTACTAACTAGCTTTCTGACTACGTTTGTTCTATTGTATTTATTTGTGCTATTGCTTGTAATTTGATTATTTGTTCTTATTTCATTACTGACAGTTTACTTGTCTTTAAAAATAGGCTAGTAGTTTTTGGTGTCTTAACCGCATTTATTTATTACTTTTTTGTGGTGGGGCCACAACGGGCCAATAGAAAAAAACTCCTTAATGTTGAGCCCCGACGTACCTCTGTAGAGTAAATTACAGGCCTGAGATGAGATTATAATGTGACCTAGATGATCCAGCATCCCACATGAACAAACACTGCTCACAGTTTGACCTGAATGCTTCATCTGAATCAGTTACTTGCCTCCACCACACACACACACACACAGTGCACCTTGGGATGGAGCTCAGATGAAATGTGCCTCTGGGTCAGGGTTCTACAATGGGGGGATAACTCAAACTGCACCATGTCATAATCCATTACAGGACTGTTATTGGCTGTGCAGTAAATTGCACAATAACAGCAGGTCCATCCAGTGACGTGCGGTAGCGTTAGCGCAGGCCTGTGATGGACTCTCCAGTATGCCCTGCCGGCTCATTTTATTAAAGCAGATATCATAATGCATCTCATGTTACTCACTGTTGCCAGATTCAACAGATCAGCACATTCAAACCAAAGCTGGTTATTGATTAATATATTAAACCACATCACCCCACATCACCCCAGCATGCACTACTAGAATCCCTTTATAAAAGTGTCCCAAATTAAACAGAATCATCTATAGTCATCTATAAAACAGGAACTTTTTCTATTTTTGGAAGTATTTCCTTGAGGTTACGGTTTTATGTACACTTCGCTAATGCCCTTGTGGAAGGACCCTCCTTGAAGGGATTCAGTAGCTCACTTTTGCTTGGAATGACCCTCAGTAGCATCCTCATCCCACAGCGGCCTTCACAGGCAAAAAACACATTTGAAATTCACCCAGAGAGAAAGAAACATCACAAGAAAACAAACCGATGTTAGCAAATTTATCATTGCACGCAAGTTAAATGGGAGCGAGAATAAACTCGGAAACTAAATATAATGACCTTGTTTTTAGTTCAGAAGAACAAGAGAGAATTTCAGAGAGAGACAGAGACTAACTTTGACAGTGAAAGTTAGCATAGATAGCATAGCATGTGAAAAAAAAAAAAAAAAACATGGATAAACAAGAGCAAGAAACCTAGGCAAAAAATATTTCAGAAGTTGTTTCTGAAGTTTTATTTCAGAAAAACAAGAGGCAGAATTAAAAAGAGAGGGAGAGAGAGAAACAGACAGGAAATAAGCAAAAGTTAGCATCCATAGCATAGGATGACAGAAAAACCATGGTTGAATGAGAGCAAAAAATTCAGAAATTAAAAAAATATTTCTGAGATCTTGTTTCTTGTTAAAGAAAAAAGTGAGAATTAAAGAAAAAATGAGTGCGAGGGAGAGAGAAAGAGAGAGAGAGGCGAGAGTTTCTCATTAGCATGCTCAGTCAGGTACGTCTCTGGTCTGGCTAGCTCAGAGCACATCCAGCTGTAGTGGGGTCTTAAAGCTCCCCCAGCCCGCAGACCCACCCATAATTACCCGCTTTAAGAAGAGGGAAAACGGGGGCATTATAAATTCTTCCCTCCGCCTCTATCTATCTCATCAATGCGTCTGTCGTCGTCTAATTAGCGGTCTAACTGATGAAAAATACCCCTGTCAAAATAACTCAAATAATGACAAAAGTTAACGCAGCACCCCATTTACTGCAGCACAGTCTCAAAGCACAAAAGCTGTCAGAGAAGAAAGTTCATTGATGTCAAAAAAAGAAAGAAAAAAAAGAAAAAAGGAGCAGACAAACAATGGATTAGGTTTTTGGGCGAGTCTCTATTTACATTTAGTTTACTCGGCACCAGTTAGTGGAGAATCTAGAGAGGTAGAGAGATTGGAAATCAGTTGTAATATGACAAACAATCCCTTTCTACTCAATAACAAATCAAAACAATCAGAATTTCTCAGATTTAAAATTTAAGGCCTGAAATGAAGAAAAAAAAACATATTTATTTAAAAAAGTATAAAATTCTTGTAATACTTTCCCTGAATCTGAATATCCCAACTTACCAACTATATAAGCTAGTAGGTGAAAAACTGTACGTGATAAGAGTAGTATGTCCCAATTCATAGTATTCTTAAAACAATAGGTAAAAAGTACCACGTTGACCTACAACTTCCACCAAGATTCTGTGTGCAACTGATGGACACTTCAGGACACGGATGAGTTGTTACATCACAATGACAACATGGCGGATGTAGAACATACAACTGAGTTACAACTGAACTATGTAGTACAGTCTTAATTATGAGTTTCTTTAAATATAACATTTTATAGTGGGAGTTACTTGCGTAGTACTCCTTTAAATTTGTTACATAACAGTACAAGCTGCATACTGCATTCACACACACACACGGCCCACAGGAAGTACTTTGTCTGTCTGATTAAGTGTAAATAGCAAACATGAGGGTCGACCTGCTGTGCTCTGAACAACATCTGGAGCGGGTCAACATCTGTGTCCAGGTTGCCAAGATTGCTAAACAAAAGCTGGCAGCCTTGAGCTTAGAGCTAATAGAGAATGATGGGAAGGGGGTAGATGATGATGATGAAGGCCTGCAGAGAGCTGAACAGAAGATCTGGGAGTCTGTTAACAAACGATCATTCAAATAAAGATTTGACTACAAATGTTACAGAAAAAAAGAAAATAATTTGTAGTATATTTCAACTGCTTTTGTTGATAATAAAAGTGGATACCATTGACTTTCATTGTATGGAATAAAAAAAAAGTCTTTTGTGTTGTATTCAGGTTAGGAATAACATGAAGGTGAGTAAATAAAAGAATCTTTATTTTTGCACAAACTGCTCCTTTAAGATGAAATCTACTGTTCAGTTGAAAACGAAATATATATGCACTCAACGTACACAAGCAAATCATGAGACGTGAAAGCATTTACCAGTTGACGGCCTTTTTAACAAACAGAAGTGGCACAGCAAAGGCAAGACATCAAATTCCATCTTCATACAGCTTTCTATAGAGCTTTGCAGTAGCTGCAAGCTGTTCATTCAAAGCTGGAATCTGGGGATGAAATTACCTTATGTGGGTTGTCATGAAAAGAGGAGCAGTACATTTTCCGTCCTTTAAATTAAAACCCATTAATGGAAACGCTGCTGAGAACACAAAGGATTTAAAATTAATATCCATCGAATAGGCCAAGGTTAGCATGCAGAGATTATAACACTACCGCAGCCGTGCATTATAGAGGTGATAAGTGTCTGTCAAGAACGATCATATAGAAGATGTATTTTGGGGTGTGGCACATGGTTTCTTGAAGACGATACTGATCTTGTTTCAAGGTTTTTTGATACTGTGCTTAGCCAGAGAGCAGCTTCTCTCAGTTCATTAATCATTCAGAGATGCTTGTTTTGTTTACAATCCAAATCTAGCACATTTTTGTGAGAGGCATTTCAATTTAGATGCTGTAAAGATAATAGTGCCTCACCGCCAACAAGCGACTGCTTCAGTGTTTTAAATTACTAAGCATAATGTATCTCGAAACAGAACTTTCATGGATTTTGGACTGGATTTCAACATCGTTCACCGCCGCGCTGTTTACGCATCAAATGAATTTGAATCTTGTGGATATGTTTAACAGCACATTATTACATACTTCGCCATGAGGGTGTTTGGCAATGTATAATCAATAAGAAATATGGTGACTTTCACTACGCTTTTGTTACAGATGCCAGAAAAACAATGAGAATCCTTTCCCAAAAGACAAAACACAAAGAAACTCCATTGGACCACAATAACATTGAAGAAAACATGCCGTGGAGTATTCTGTTGACACCAATTCCACATGTATGAAATATGTGAATAACTAATGATGTTTAAGTGTAATCAACCCAAGCTAAATTTGGCCCAGTGGGCCCTATAGCCCAGAGAAATCATAAGACATGTTTGTTGGGGTTTTGTTTGATCAAGCATAATTTTCAGGGCTCTTCAGGGAGCAATAAATAAACTGATAATGGAGCTTGATGCAAAAATGGTAAGGGCTTTGTAACTGGGCAAACCAAGAATGATGACTAACCGGAGGGTACAAGCGCGGCAGCTTTACAAGGCGCGAACAGAGTAAAGCCACTCGACAGGACGACGAGCCGTTCTCAGAGCGAGGATCATCTGCCGAGTTCATTAAATCTGCCTGCAGGACAAAGTCATCTGTGCTCGTCAACAACATTCTGCTCACAAGAAGCGATAGGTGCTCAGCGACCAAAGGAATTCAGTGCAGTACGTGCATGAAAACATGAATGCACAACCACCAGAAAACACGTGTGGGGATACAAATACACACAGGTTCATGTAAACATGTGCTTTACGATATCTTGCCATGTTTTTAAGCCTTAACATTCTAGGACCCTTGATGTGCATAAGAAACCCACAGGCGGATTTGACTCAAGAACACACTCTGACTCTGAATCAATGTCTACAGTTGTATTGATTTGTGTTTATAAAAAAAAAAAAAACACACATGTGATACTGGTATTTATACAGAATCAAGAATACAGACTCAATCCAGTTTTTAAATACATTTATCAATGTAAAGGGTTTTTTTGTTTGTTTTTTACAAATATTCTGAATTATTCATTTTTAAATATCATTACATCACACCAAATCAGACACCTTAGATTTTTGAGCTAGCTTTGCTTTATCAAATATTTTGAGAGGCTTATCTACCGCGACACAGAGTCGTGAGGGTATGCAGAGTTTTTGTTCCCCCAAAATTAATTTTAAGAAAGAAACTGAACACATTCTTATCATAAAAGAGGTGTATTCAAATCGCTGTATGTATGAAATTCTTTTTAATCTATTTTCTGAATAAATCAATCAATAGGAACAAAAAAATAAGTGGCATGACATTGACACGAATGCCATGTGGGAGGTTTTCAGTTCTTGTAGGGTAATACTTTTTAATTGTTGTCTATTTATGAATTATCAAGGTTCCTCATAATGTGGCATCATGTTCTCTTCTTTTCACCAGGTTACTGATTAAAACTTACTTGCTAATTAGCATGTACTAATTGCCTGTAGTTGTGACAGACTTGCTGTTTTATCAGCAATGCCTGACTAAAAATAGCACACTCTCTCTCCCTTCCTCTGCACAGGCTAATGGCAGAGATGTCTCACCACACAGCGGGCAAACTACACAGCAACTCAGGGTGAAGCCACAGATGCCCTAGTGACCCACCCCATCAAACCCCTGACCTAAGCGCACGAAACATCTCCTGTCTCTGGACAGCAGGGGTTGATGGGAATTATGCAAAGCTTTTAACATAAGCCTGCAGTTCTGCACTAAGTAAAAAGGGAATATCATAAGAAATTCTCTCAACAACTGAAATGCTGTACGACACACCTTAATGTTCTTCAAGAATTTCCATTGGAAGGACAAACACATCATGTACAGTAGGACTGTCACTAACAATTATTTTGGTCATCGAATAATCGATCGATTATTTTGCCGATTAATCGAGTAATCCGATTTTTTTCTGTGGTAATAAAAATAGAAAATGCACTATGTATTATAACAAATACCTGCAGAGGGCGCCAACGGCCTATTGATTGTTGTTGTTACACAGCAGATCAAAATCTTAATATTGGCCAAATGTTTACTTAATCTTTTTTAATTGGCCACTTCGCTACAATGTAAATGGGTCATTGACAAATACGGTTTATAAAAGTGTAAAAATAACATACGTTTTATTAAGTGTTAACAATGAGATTATGTGGTTTGCATAATCAATTAACACTGCTTTTGGCATTTTTTACAAGATGGACAAAATTTGTCACCAAAAAAGTCATTCAGTTTAATGAAGATTTCGGTTTTACCGAATGATGATATTTTCAAACAAGCTAGCAAAAGGACAATCAAACATTTTATATTTATTAAAAGTTTTTAAAATATTACAACATGTTTTATAGCGGTTGTACTGAATGACCTGATGTTTCGGGACATGATTATGAGCAAGTGAAAACATTAATTTTTCAAATAGTTAAGAGAGAGTTAGTTACTTTGCTTCAAGTCCATAGGTGTGTTCGACATCGGCTACGGCCAGATGCAACCGATCGGCGAGAGTAGCCGTGTGCAGGCGGGGAGGAGCTGAAAACGGAGACGTGAAGTCGGACACTTTCTGCTTCCCGTAGTGACGCTCGCGCTGTGGTTGCATACTTTATCACAGCTGAAGTGAAATAAATGCAATATTTGACTAACACACCGATCTTTCAAAAATACATTTTCATTCAATACTTTATGTACTGCTTACAGCATATTTTTACAAGAATAAAGTTCAACATAAGCATATATTATTTAAATACCAATGTAGTGGGGTCTATGCTTTTTATCATTTTTTTTTTTTGATAAACACAACACAATATAACTTTGTTAAAAGAGCTTTAACTGTTTTATAAATACAGATTTGTGAGCATTAGTGGAACTGAAGGCGTGACAATAAACATGAAACACACGTGATCGTTGTCATGCGGTGAAACCGGCCAATCATGAAACAGCTGTGTCGTCATCAGAACTCGTGCAGCTCCTCTTGAGATGCTGCGCTGGCTGACTCAGATGGCTGCTCTCGAATCGCTCTCGCGGTACTTTGAAATCATACGTCACAGTCACATGCCTTCAGCGCCAGCTCAAGTCGGACAAAAGTAACCGGAATGCACTGCTTCAAGTCAGCCGCCGATCGGTCTGCGCAGCGCCGCATGAGCTCGAACACACCTCATGTGGCCCTTTGCAGGTGTCTGAATCATGTGACACCCTGTCACATGATACTGACCGCATGACTTGATCCAAAATGGTCCTTTATATTGGTTACTCCGAATGACATCAATGAAATTAATTTTTCCGGACATTCTTTCTCATAACAAAGCAATGACTTCTGCACCACTTCCGGTATTTTGACGGTTACCCGACATGTATTAATATTTGACAAATATTATTTAGTAGCTACATGTAACCACACAAGTTTTCAAAAGAATGGCTTGACTGTAGACTTTACATCACGAATGGCTTACAGCTTAGCAAGCTACAGTATTAAATTTGCTTCCCAGACACTGGCACACAATGCCAACATAGACATCCAAATGTGTGTACTAGAGAATGATGACAAATGTGAACCCGCAGGAAGTATTCAAAGTAAGACTTTGTAATTATCACTTGAAAATAGATGTATAAAAACACTAAAACATCAAGATCCTTTGACTGAAGGCGTCTTTGATGTGATAATATATGCATACGCACACACATAGAGGTTGTGACTTCTAACACTACAATCTCAGCAAGCTCTTTTCAGTAGAGAATTGAATAGAGTATATAAGAACTCACATACCACCTAATACAAAAAGCCTTTACTACCAACAGTACCATGGCACTGAATGCATTGACTATTCACAACGAATTGCTCCTCTGAAAGACGCTTCAACACCTTAGCGGGACATTAAATGTTTGATGTTAGAGAAAAAACAATAAAGACCACAAGATCACAAAAGTGCAGGTATCCAAGCGTTTGTTGTAGGCACATCTGTGCAAGGGGCCACCCGTCACACTGGCAAACAACAGAAACCCATGGCACTGAAAAGGGGAAGTATTTAAATAAAATAAATATCATTGGTTGCTTCAGGCTTGGTGGCACAGTTAAAGATTAATGCTATTCTTCTGCAAATATTGCTCAGAGGGACAACATGAGTCAATTTTTCAACAGCAAAGCATTCATGAAAGCAAAAGCCAGGGGAGACCCTAAGGCGAGGCCTCTGGGGTGAGGTGGACAGCTCTGGATGAAAGATCAGCTGTCTATCAGAGGAAGTTTATGTGTTTGAGTGCTAGCAGAACACAATGACTGTCACAAAAGAGAAATCTGAATGTAACTCTTTCTGAAGTGTCTCTACACATGTGTGAGTGTAGTTTGCTCACCTGAGTAGGCCCAGTAGGACTCTTCAGCCGCTCTGCGGTGCCTGTCACCGATTGGCTGGTCATGATGCTCAGTTTTCTCCCACTCAGCTATTGCTGAAACAGAAAAATAACGAGAATGAGTTTTAGAGTATGTGATGTGACAACGTGAGCTTTGGTGCTCATGTGGGCAATGTGAGTTTGATTAATAAGTCTTAACTTTCTGTCAGTTCCAAATTCTCCTAAGAGAAGTTCTGTTCTTATATCTTTAAACATTTTACACAAATTAAGTAAATATGGTGTAAATATATATATATATATATATATATATATATATATATATATATATATATATATATATATATATATATATATATATATATATATATATATATATATAGTGTATATCTGTACCCCAACAATTAAATTGTATTACACTACACCCCACTCTCTAGTTATCTGTATTGAAATAATTATTTTTAAAATTCATATAAGAAGACTATAAGACAGAGCCCTAGCCAGTGCACAAGCATACGCAAATCATGAGGTTCAAACTACAGTTTAAAACCTGAGGCACACAAACAAATCACAAGACTAAACCTCATACACTCACACACACAAACACAAACACACCAGCCTGTGATCTCTGGCTAAACCAAGTCATTAAATCCTGTATAAACCAATCAGGCTCAAAAAAACTACTCCATTAGAGAGAAAAACAGCCCCCCACACAGCAGTATTTACAGCCTGTCTGCTCTGGGATCAGTTTCCCCTCCCTCATTAAAAATGTATGAGGGGCTAAATAAATAAACAAGGCCTGATTGGCCGGTGAGCGGAAGGCTAAAGCGCTAAGTACTGAGGCAAAGAGGCTGCGGACAAGGCGCTGGCAGCCGGAGAAGGTGGGAAGATCTAGCTGTGTCCCACCAGTAGGCTGAACTAATCTAGACTCAACCCGACAGGAGTTCTAGACCCCTTCGCCTACTTGTTCTGGGCTCTAAGGCTCATATTAGCTGTGAAATTACAACACCAGAGGATTGGGGAGCTTACTGGAATCCAAACCTCTTGGTCGTCAAGGATGCCAGAGATATGGCTGGGTTGAATAAGAATTTGTTCTGACTTGCAACAGGAGCTAGAGGGGTTAGGAAGGATGGCACACATCCCAGCACCCTGTGGCCACTGTGTGAGTTTATCAGAGGCGATCTCAACCCATCGGCTCCTGGCTGTGGGATGTCGGGGATGCACTGGAAGGTGAAGAGACTATGTGAGATCAGCCTCACAGCTGTCGTCCACATCCAAACTCTCAAACTCACTATGGCAGGACTTGGGGGCTGACTGCCATTTTAAATCTAGACTGACCCAAAAAAGAGTCAGTGGAAGAGAATGAAAAGAATAGCTGAAGAAAGCACTAAAAGGACTGGGAAAGGACTAAAACCACAGCAAGATGTCAACAAGGAACAGGCCACGTTTTTCCGCAAGCCTGTCGATGTGCTGACCACACTACGGTAACAAGGACAGACTGCCTAAAAGCCATCACTCAAAACATAATGCAATTTACAAGGCCCCTCTCTCTCTCCAAGCATGCTGGGTAAGTATATTCTGATATGAACAATGGGTGACTTTTTGTTTCAATGACAAACTGCCTTCTGCTCCTCGCTGCTCTAATTCTTCAGGATAGCGGCTCGGGCATGGCAGTGAATGCCAATGAGAGGGTATGCTATGGCTTCTCTATGAATTACATTATTGATTGCCGATACTCTTTGAACAGAAAATGTAATTATGCAATGCGGCATGCCGGGCTTAGTCGCTATCCTCCCGATATGTCACTCATGCTCCTATTCTCATTCTCTCAATCATTCCCTCCCTCCCTTTGTCCCTGTCCATCCATCAATGAAGTTCTCCCCCTCTCTCCAACACTCCAAAACTTACTTCCTGGGAGTAACTCTCTTGGACAGACTCGGGATGCCCCTTTAGCTGCTGTGATGAGTCATACATCAGCAGCAGAGTCGACCTCTTCTAGAGACGTGCGTTCTTTGTTTCTGTCTTTCAGAGATTTCTTCCAAGTGTGTCTAGCTCACCAGTTCTGGCTGTTTTCTGAGAACCTTCCTGCCAGTTTCTTTTTCCCCCCGTTGGCTAGTACCATCTCTTACGTCACTCCACAAACACCTGTGACTACACATCGTTGTACCCCAGGCCCTCTTCCTCTACTCCAGATGTCTTCAAAAATGGAGCATAAATGCTTTAAACAACCAAATAATTGGGCAACAGCACCTTGTCCAATTGCGTCTCAAGACTCAAACAAATAGAAGCACAGAAGTGTTCCAACCCAACAGGTCCACTATGGGAAAAGTGGTCAGGGCTCTGTGACACCTGGAAACAGATAGCCTAGAGAGACATTCTAGGAAAGCAAAATGGATGGAAAAAGATCATTCAAGTTGGATAAACATAACCTAACCCAAATTTCTTGATCTGCGCAAACAAAGTCTCTTCCACCGAGCTACTAAGTAACCAAAGAAGCTGTAATGTGTTTCAAATTCTTTTCCCTTAGCACAGGCCTAGCTCACCATCAGGTTGGTGATGGTTACTGCTCTTTTCATTGTTCTGTACTGACCGGCTCATGATTGTAACATGGTTACATTTCCACTGTGTTTACTACGTCAACAGCATAGGAGACTGACAAGGAAGAGAAGAAATTGTTGAATAAAGTTGTTATTTTTGTTTTGATTATGCCCACAAAAAGTATTCTCGTCCCTTTATTTTGCAATTATTCTGCTTATTTTACATATAAAATACAAGAATATCAGTAGTCCCATATTTATAATTGTGATCACAGAGGCTGTTTACAATGTTCCCTGAGAAACACTCTGCACATCCGTCTATACATTGGATTGATTTGAATAACTTTAATATACTTGAAGTGTGCACCAAGCACTAAGAAAATACAAGCACCGAAAATACACATACTCAATATTCAATGATTTGGTTTGGGGGAACAAAAATCCTGATCAGGACATCCCTAATAGACATTCCTTTTTTTCTTTTCTTTCTTTTTTAGAGGTGTAATGATACATGTCTTCGTCCCGAACCGTCATGGTACAGATATTACAGTTCGGTGTATGCAATCAAATGACGAATACAGTCGGTCACAGGCGATCCACACTCCAATGCATCGCTGTTTGCTAACCACAACAGGAAAAAGCACAGAAGAAGAAGAACAGACGATCTTTGCATATAGATATGTTTACTTATAATCTCTCAACCAGTGTTTCAACCACAGAAATACGACAATATAACAGCTTGAGAATAATATCTCACGTAGCATTAAATTTACCTCAGGCAAGTCATTTAGTGTCCACAGCATGTTAGTACACTAGAGAAATGAACTCAAGAGTGGAGCATTTCACAAGATATATGCACTATATTAGCTTATATATTCATTATATTTACTTTACCTGTTATTAATGTCTTAATTATTTTAATATATGTTTAAATAAATTTATCATGAAAACAAGTTATGACAGTAACTGTGTAAATGGTTATATTTCAAAAATGAGTTATGAGTCTTATTTGTTTACACATATTTTACAAAAATGTACATGTTTTTTATTTTATTTTTTATTTTAGTGTTGATTATTAAATCTAAAAATAAATAGCTGAATTTAATAGTGTGGGCTCTGTTGTTAATTGTGACATTTAATATTATAGTAATGTGCAAGAAAGGGCCCCCTATATATGTATAGTTTACTACATTAGAAAATGTTCTAAGAACATTTTCCAGCAATTTCATCCTGAGAAGTAAATCTTTGAAACACACACATGCAGAGATGAAGGCACTTACAAAAAAAAGGAAAATGTCTAATGAAGTGCACACACTGACAAGTTTGACAGAGCTAAGTCTCACAATTTTGACTGCTTCATTTCTGTGGTATATGGGGCAAGCTAAAAACAATAATGAGTTTGACACCCTCTGCCCATGTGTGGGGTACTGATGCAGAGAAAAGGGCTCTTGCCCTTCTTTAAAAGCAGGAGGGGTGAATAGTGGATAGAGAAAGTTACTTTTATCAAGAGATTATCAAGAGATACAAAGAACAACCAACCAGCCAGATTACCACATATTTCGACACACACATGTACACACTGAATCCCCTATCCTCTAGATCCTGTCGAAATCAATCAGCATCAATTCAGCCCAATATGCACAAAGAGCCTCTGTACACACAGATGGACACACATGATCAAGAGAATGCATGAGACTGGGCAAACATCAAACACACACACACCAAAAGAATGTCATATTGTTCAAAAACAAGCAACATCGGCTTAAAGCACAATCTTTCAAAATCTAGAATCAACTGCGAGTCGATGCTAGTATACGCTTGCCTTCTGTGATCAAATCTCCGGCGCCAGGGGTTCCATCTAGCCCGGCTCTTCTAAATGAATTCTGACGTAATTGATTTACATCCCTCTATTAGAGCTGCAGAGTTTTATGAGGAAGATATTGGGAGTTGACGTTTTTGTCAGGCTGTCTCCACAGAAACAATGATAGAATGAGGGGAGTTATGAGGGCTTCATTTTCAGACACGGATTCCGGAACTCTCAACGAGATAAGTCTCAGAGGAGCCATGCGATGTCGTCTAACTGCCACTCAGAGATTGCTTTTGCGGAGGATGGGCCAATCATTGCTTAATGAAAGTATGTGTCAAAAAAGTTTATTTTGAATGAAACCGAAGGAAGTCTCAGTGCTAACTACAATTGGTGTTATACAGATTATTAAATATATTGAGAAATTTGTAGCATAAAATGAAATGAATGGTTACCATGGACAAGTAATTTGTAATTCATTTAGGCAAGACAGAGGCTAGTGTGTTAGCAAACTGAACAATCACAGTCACACACACACACACAAATCCTTGGCAAACTATGGAACACAAGCTTCTGCCAAAAGCTTCTTCTGACCCTGAAATACTCTTTGTATTTTCAGAGATTCACAAAATCATACAGCCGTACTCTGCCTGACAGGTAAGTTTATACAAGAAAAGAATCAGACATTTATTGAAAAGGTAAGTTTACACTTACAAGGAGTTTGACTCTGAGAAATACTCCCAAGATAATTATACAATATAGAAGAAACGAGAGAGGAAAATATGTTGTAGATGTAGGTTTTAGGTTTTAGTTTATTTGCACAAATATAAAATATTTAAAATATATAAAAAACAATTCATATACTGTGCAGGGAGATGCAAAAAACCCAAAGGGCTTATTTAAAGCCTCCACCTAAACAACAACAAAAAACTAAATGGGAAATTAAATTAAAAAAATAAATAAATAAATAAATTATAAGTGAATTACAACATGTATATAATAATAATAATAATAATAATAATAACATTCTGCAAAAACAAACCATAGAGTGCATGAAACATCAATAAACAAAAAAGCACAATTACAAAGCAGCAATAAAATGATTCTTTATACATCTTTTGTAACATTTTAAAGAAGAACATTTTTCTGCTAAATGAGATAAACTATTCCATAATTTAATACCCCTAATTCGTATAGAATATTGACCTCTACAAGTGAGAATTTTAGGAAGATGAAAATCTGAGCATTGACGAGTTAAGTGAAAGTGAACCTGTGAATTTACTTTAAAATAAATCTTAAATTGCTCTGGAATGTTACCTTCATGTACAGAATACCGTTAAAACATCATTTTTTCATCTCCGAAACATTGCAAGGCTTCGTCCTATGCTTTCTTTTAATGTTGCAGAAAAACTGATCAATACGTTTGTTTTTTCGCCCATTGATTATTGCAATGCCCTGCTCGCTGGAGTATTGAAAAATACTCTCAATAAACTCCAATATGTTCAAAACTCAGCTGCCAGAATCCTAACAAGGACAAGAACTCGAGAGCATATCACTCCTATCTTGGAGTCCCTACATTGGCTTCCCGTCAGCTTTCGTATAGATTTTAAAATTCTCATGTTGACTTATAAGGCCTTACATGGCTTAGCCCCACACTATTTATCTGAGCTTTTAACAGTTTACACTCCCAGGCGTGAGCTCCGTTCTTCGGAGTTAGGCCTCCTGACCGTTCCCACTACTCGCATGCGCTCTATGGGTGACAGGGCTTTCTCTTCCTTTGCTCCAAAACTCTGGAACTCTCTCCCCTGTGATATTAGACATGCAAACTCTCTTAGTGTTTTTAAAGTTTCTCTTAAAACTTATTTCTTTAGACTGGCTTATATGTAATCTGTATTTTTATTTCTCTTCTTATTTTGTATTGACAGTAGAGGGTAGAGCAAAACAAAACACCGGTCACGAATTACAAGTCTAAAATGAGAATTTTTAAAGAGAAATATCAGAGGATTTCGATATAAGAGAGCATGTACTCTCACCTAAGCTTGCGCTACTTCTACATCCTACGTCATACGTCAGGTCAGAGGTCACTCTTGCGACTTGCGTACAGCCGTTGCTGGAAGCCAGTATAGTTTATAAAGTTTTAAATATGGAATGTAAATCTTTCTTACAAAACCCCATCGCTTCGCTTCAGAATCCCCCCTGGAGTCGTATGGATTACATTTATGATGAATGGATACGTTTTTTGGAACTTCAAAAAGTAGAAGAAAGAAGATAATCATATACATGTAGGATGGCTTGAGGGTGAGTAAATTATGGGATAATTTTCATTTTTGGCTAAACTAACATTTTAAGTGTTGGTTAAGTGGCCAAACACTTTCTTGCCACACTTTGTGTAAAATTAACAATATATAATCTAGAAAAAACTGTAGAACTGTATATGTAGGTATTTAGTGTGTAAGGTTCAAGATGAAAACAGTATTGCTGTCAGTGTCCACTATTCAATTGTGACTGACATTCATATATTATGTTCAGTTATCAATGCTGACTTTAGCCTGAGGGTAGAATCTGTTCTCATGCTTAATTCTTTCGGTTAGATAGTTTTGAATTTTAAGATTGCACAGACTTAATTGAAATGCACATCAGGCATTCACATTCATGCACTTAACCTTGATTTTGCTTTTGTCTTTTTGGACAGGAGGGGTCAGAATGTGTATGTGTGTCCTAATGGACTCATTAAAATTCTCCTCCGGTCTCTCCTGAAGGGCATTCACCCTGTGGGCACATCCAGGACATATATACCAATGTCCAATGCGAAGATGCACATGCCTTTACACACTTGGAGCAACATCTGTCGCCTAAATCTGTCCAGAAATGTGAGAGAGCAGCAAATACAGCGAGGACACACTAGGACAGATGGAAGAAACAGAGATTTAGGGCGAGCTGTGAGCATCAGAAAAACAAAACTGCTTCAACCCCTTTACCCATAACACCATGCTGCACTTCTCAGGCCAAGCAGGATAAGCCTGCACTGAAGTACCTGTACTGTGCCTTTGCCATGGTTTTTTATTATAAATCCTGACACTGGTGCATGGCTCAGTGTTCTAAAAACCATGGTACCCCTAGAACTATCAGATCTGACTCACAATCTCCTGATGTACAGTATAGACTTAATATATCAGTCAATATTAATAGTCTTGTGACTTAATCCAAATATTTGGCTTCATTTTAATGCAAATTACAACTATGAAAAATCGATAATGTACAACCTCTGGCATAGAGAAACCAAACTCCTTTTAGCAAAATTAATTTAAAAGCAGACAATGTACATTTTGTGTGGAATATAGAGACAGGATCAGCTCTCTTTAAAGTAATTTACTTTACTTTCAGTATAGTACCAGCTGACTGCAGGAATTTCTATTATCCCTTTTATCCAAAATGGTACCACTCTCAAAGCACCTCACGTTTTCATCCGCTTATGAGCCGAACAATGAGGTAACTGACTGTGTCATTAAAAAACGTGCCATGTTGTCACACATTTCAGAATGGTCTAGAGGTTCTCAACTTGGGGGCCTTAATGAAAACTGAAAATTAAAATGAGACAAAAAAGCTTTAAAAATGCTTAAAAAAAAACCAAAAAACAAGATATTTCTTTAAAACTTCTGGAATTCTATTATTTAATTCAGTTAAAGGATCAGTTCATCCAAGGTGTATGACTTTGTTCTTTCTGCTGAACACAATCAAAGTTATATTAATAAATATTCTGACACATCCGAGCTTCATAATGGCAGTGAACAGTACCAATGCGTCAGTTGCGCTTTTTTCGTAAGTTGATATAATATGGAAGGTGGTCTGCCGGAAGGTAGATATTTTACTTTATAACTGTATTAATCCCTGTATTGCCTGGCCTGATTAGTTGTCTGTTTCACCCTTCATCACTGTGTTTGGCACAACAGGACACTGACGTTAGTGATTCCTTGTTCAAAAACAATATATTCAAAGGGTCATGCCCTTTTTTTTCAGTTTTTCCTTGGGCCTGAGAGGGTCACCACCACCATGTCGGTTGAAAGGAGTGCTATGTGCATTTATCTCTATTGAGACCGATGGAGAAAAGAAAGGAGGGCAAGAGAGTGAAATGAAGAACAGGTCCTTTTATTTCTCTTCAAGAGAAGCTTGAAGGTCAAGGCACATGAGAAGAAATATCCGTAACAGATGCCACATAGCAAGGCCAACAGCCGACAGCGGACAGCTGCTTCAGCCTGCCGTGGTTCAACTCCCACAGCTGTGAAGAGAGGTGACATGTTTGCATCGAGTGTGTCTTTGCGTATTTCAATATCAATGCCTGTAGACTCGTCAAGCGCTGGTAAGGGAGTTTGCGTCCCATCCATGCTGTGATTAAAAACATGCCACACTGTGAATCTAACAGGACAAAGGCTTTGAGGTCTCGAGACAACAGCCTTTGTAGCATTTGTTATGTCTACATCAGGGTCCTGTGGCTAAGCAGCTATCTTAATGATTTCAAGGACAAGACAGGAGGTCTCTTGTTTATGGAGCATTGAGTCCAAAAGAGCGAGAAAGAAGAAGGAGACGGAAAGAAATGGACTGTTATTAAATCGGAAGGCGCCTAAGCAGCTGACAAGCAGTGTGTGACTGTGTGTGTGTGTGTGTCAAACAGGGAATGAGAGAATGAGAAAGGGGTAGAGACATTGAGAGGGAGAAAGAAAAATGGTGCTGGCAGCGCCAGGCGACACTGTTAGACATAATAACATAATTTGAAGTAATGATGGTTGCCCTTTAAGATAGTCTACGGGGAGAGAAAGAGGGATGAACTAGACTGTCTTTGGTCTCCAAATGAAGCATCCAGCTACATTGAACATTACAAAAGCCATTTATAACAAAAGTCACTGTCACTTCTTGACCAATTAGTTTAAAAACATAACATGAATGATTGGCCAACACATTGGAAGCATGCAGTCCCACTGTACACTGATTAGTGGTGCATTAAAAGTAAACCTATAATATCTGGAGAAAGTCAGCTGTTAGATTTCCATGCATCTCAAATGGAGCTTGACCCTCTCAGAAAGCATCCAACATTTTTTTGCAAATCAGAGTCAGGATCTAAGTGATACAATAAAGAACAAGCTGCTCGTTGAAGAAAAAGAAAAAAAAAACCTTGCTTCTAGCTAAATTTTTGCAAGACTTCAAAAACGTGCCTATACGTACAACTCACATTTTCACTTTCCAGATAAAATGACCACTAGCGGCAGTAAAACACCAACAACTTTCATATCTTTTCACACAAATTATGATTACAAGGGCAGATTATTCATTAATAAAGACTTATTTTCGCACGGTTACTTCCACAATACTATGTTATGACCTCAAAACACTTTTACAATAGTGCATGATTTATAAACAAATACATTTTGGCAGTTGCATCAAATAATCAGCTCCATATGTATAGCTTTTCTGATGTAGTAAACTTGCTCAATAGCTCTCCTGGTATAGCACGGCACTTGCGATGCGTATTGTTTGTCCTGTAAAAAAATGAGTCATGATAAAGACTTGCTTCAGTAAATTGTTCTAGGGCTGCACGATATATCGCATGAGATTGTCACGCGCATTTCATCAATAAAGCCGGTTCCCTGATTACCGCTAAGTCGCCATCACCTGCTTTCAAATGCAGCGGCATTTAATAGACAGAGCCGTAGATCACTGAAAAGCCACGCAATATCGCGTTCATATCGCAGATGAATCGCCTTCGATAATGAACGCGATATTGCGTGGCTTTTCAGTGAACTACGGCTCTGTCTATTAAATGCCGCTCCATTTGAAAGCAGGTGATGGAGATTTAACGGCAATCAGGGAACCGGCTTTACTGACGAAATGCGCGTGACAATCTCATGCGATATATCGTGCAGCCCTAAATTGTTCTTCTCTCATGTTCTGTTTTGTTAACACTATTGGTTAGGTTTAGGGTAGGGTTTAGTGTCGGTGGTATGTTATTTTCAAATGCTATAAAGCATTAACCATTTAGCTCCACTTACTGTACATTTAATTTCCAAAATGATAAATAATACGTTCATCTCGCGTTCAGCTGTTTCGGAAGAAATTAAAGGAGCTTTTGCACATTTTGAACATTTTCATTGTTTTGCCGTGTTCGCACCGCAGGAACTAGGAATGAAATTAAATTAGCTCCTACATCAGAGTAGGGTCTAAACCAGCTCTATAGGAACTACCAGTGACGTAAGTGTACACTGATTGGCCAAAGGCACACAAATCACCAGCACCCGCCATTTTTAAAAAGCTGTATACAAACACAGTTTATAGCCTATATATTTACTCCACACTCTACGAACATACGGAAACAACAAAAGATGGGCCTCTCGAGTTAAGGAGAAAGTCCAATGCAACTTTGAGGGGACCAAGCAAAACATAATTATGTATTTCTGCTCAACTAGTGACATTGGACATCAACCACACGGCTAATACTTTTTTCAAAGGCTGTCTTCTTCCTTTGTATAATGGTTCTATCTAATAGCAGACTGTTAAACAAATCGTAAACTAATGAATATGGAGAATGCGAGCGCCTAGGGGAACTATTAGTTCTCGGGGAACCACCCTGGTGGCTAATTCTTAGAACTACCTGGTGTGAAAGACCCTTAAGTGTGTGCTTTAAACACAAGCTATGAATCCAATTCATATTAGAATCCTCCAAAAAATATTTGTCAAAACTATTATAATTGATGACATCATTCGAAGACATTAATTCCTAAACCTTTTCAGAAGGTGAGATTCTTTTTGGGGATGTTAAAACGCATCAAATTTTTTTCAACTAGTCAGGTCTTCATCATACACAATCCTGATTAAGACCTGACTGGTCGAAACCTTGCTGTTTTTTTGTAAATAAACTTTCTTGAGCTGTAATTTCAGTGTGTTTATTGTTGTTTTGCTGTCCTATACCAGAGCACAATTCAGGTTTTGGATGTGGACACCTATTTGTATTTTTTCAGGGTATATTTCGTGCTTTATTCCCTTAAGCGGCTGTCTTTGTTGTCATAGATAATCTGATTTAAGACCCTCACAAATGCATCCTTTAAAAACATAGTTGAAACACACATGCTAAATCCCACTGTCTGCTATAAATAGAAGAACATATGCAAAATAAATGGCCAAAACCTATTTAATTGATACATGGGGGTCATTATAAGCATGTGTGTGTGAATCACAAGTTGTATACAAGCAGAAAAAAAGGTGCTTAATCATTTTTGCACCTGTTTGTGATTAGCAAACTCTCGCACTCATGGCAGGGTGTTAAGAATGCTAAAGATGCCAGCGGAGCGAACGGCAAGAGCCTCGATTAGACAGCAGTCAGTCACCGTGAGGACAGAGAATGAGAAAACCGCTTCCCGTGGCTGTGACTGGGAGGAGACGCTGGCGCCGCTCCAGTGGAAGTGTGTTTGTGTGCGAAGTGTGTGGAAAAGGGGGCGCCTCGGGGCAGGACGTTCGGGCATGGAACTCGGGCCCACAGGAAACAAGAGAGAAAAAGACAAGACCTCGAAATAGCACTCTACTTCCCCTCACTTCTATTTGCATACAAAAGCTAGAACTGGCCATGGAGTTCAGTCCCTCGAGGTTCCTACCGAATGCCAGGAACGCTCTCGGTACCTCTCTCTCTATCTTTCTCTCATAGTTTGCCCAGAACTCCTTGGAGTCTATCAGGCACTGCATTATGCTTTCTGCTGGCTTCATTAGTCCTGCATGCGCACCGGAGAATTTCATTACATACACACGCAGCCAAAGTTCACAAAAAAACAACAGTCCCTGGGCTACATGACTTTCCTTTGTGATCTGATTAACCAGAGAGAGAGAGAGAAAGATAGTGTTGGTGAATTGATGTATGCAATAAAAAAAAATAAATAAATAAATAAAAAAAAACACATGGAATAGATCCACACCCAATGAGAACTGCGTTGAACGAATACCGTGAACAACGCTTTCACAGAAGGGCTGGATCCCAACCAGGCCGCCATGTGTTCTGTGAAACTGCGAATGTTCTTTGCCCTCTGCAATATGCTTCACAGATCTTCCGTATGAATAAATCACGACGGTAGATACCGTACTTCCTGCGTCAAATTCTCATTCATGTCATTTATCTCATCTTTCTCTATGTCTCATTTACATTTTTTTAAAACAATTAGTCATCACCAACCTGTTTGGTTTGACAAAGACGAGTGTAATTCTGCTACAGACATGTCTCCTCTGACAGAGGTGCGATGATCTTGGGTGCAATAAACGTGTGAATGTTTCATATTCGAGTTTTAAGTAGAAACCATTGTGCTAATGTCAAAAAAACATTGACAAACACACGTTTTACAGTTCCTGTTTTGTGCGTAGGTGACTGCATGTGTTTCATAACCTCATCTGGAAAAAGAAAAGGCAATGTGTTTAGCCTCGGCTTGTTGCGATGACACCACACATGCCGCCGCTATTCCGGCTAATGATTTTGAATCGATACGGAGACCCGTGGTGCTCCTTCATGCAAAAGGGGTCAACTCGCAGGTCACAGCTAATCTATTACTGCTCAAACACCAATACGGCCTTGGACACAGAAAATGTCATCTCAACCAAACGAGGCAAATAAGGTGTACCTATTCTGTAACAGTTTAAAAATGACTGATTTTGCAATATACTCATCCTATCTTTCTACAAGTCAGGATTGGCAAACACACATAGACACTGGAGACTCAATTTAAGAGCGCAGACAAGATTAAGGCGGCTACACGTATGAAATTATTGTTTGTAGTGTTGAAAACAAGATCGAAGGCTGTGAATGGGGTGGCTAGTCGACGTCAAGATTTCCACAGTGTAATCTCGCCATGGTTGGATGCGGAAAAGTGCTGAACATGAAATTTGTGAACGTGGAAATTCGATTAACACCCACATGAGGTGATGAGGCCCCTATTCTATAAACACACACACACAGAGCCACACACAGCTCAGCGCTGGCCCAATGCAAACTACGAGCTCTTCCCCCCTGCCAGTGGCTAATGACAGACCCACTGCTTCATGGCAGGAAAACCATCTGGTGGCTGCAAAGCTTTTAAACCAAACAAAACACTGCCAACCAGAACAAACTGTGTGATCGACCATGACTACACACATATACACGATTGTATGCATCATTCATGTCATCTGGTTGTCACGAACGTGGTGTGTGTTCATAAAACTTTGCTTTGGGCTGCTTTGCAAACTTTTTTATAATTTTACGTGCACGTGTGTGTGTGTATGCGGACACACATTCAATATGATAAATACAGTGAATGCGGCGTGTGGCACCGAGGGCCTGCGGATTGCAGCCTCAGTAGATTACGCACCTACATTCATCACACACACTTTCTGAATCATGCTTATTTAGCTGCGTGGAACTGCTTCATAATCACTCAATGTGGCACTTCCAAATATAACATTCACTACACTTTAACTTTTTGCTGAAAACATGGAGACACAGGAAAGAGGTGGAGATATATTCCTGCATGTCCTATTATGACAAAGGTAAATACAAGAAAAAAGACATTAACCGTATGGCATAGACACAGTCTTATGCTCACCAAAGCTGCATTTGTTTGATTAAAAAAAAAAAAAAAAAAAATTTATATATATATATATATATATATATATATATATATATATATATATATATATATATATATATATATATTCTATTTTAATATCATTGAAAATGCAATTTATTCCAGTGATGGGCCATTACTCTAGTATTCAGTGTCACATGATCCTTTTTTTTATTATTATTAATGTTAAAACTGTTGTGATTAATATTTTTTTGGTGAAAACTGATTTTTTTTTTTTTCAGGATTTCTTAATGAATATAAAGTTCAAAAGAACAGCATTTCTTTTAAACAGAAATCTTTTGTAACATTATAAGTCACTTTTGATCAGTTTTGACGTATTATTATCTTTCAAAAAAATGTAAATGAATATTTAAAGTCAACAAAGCAACAGTATTCACTAAGTTTACTATAAGTTTCACTCACATAAGTTACAGTACAGTATATTCAACAAGAAAAAAAAAAGGGGGGGGGGGGGGATTGGCCTGGACATTAGCATCTTGATGTATTTCAATGTTACTGCTTCTTTTCAAAATATTGTTATTATTGATTTAACTATTATTACATTAACATTAACTAGCATGAAATTCATTTCAGCTATAACTACTAGCATAAAATAACGGCTCGATTTCTATTTGGCTAACCTAACCAATAGGCAGTGTGGGGGGGAAAATGATGAAAAAATTATGCAAACAAACAACGTGAAAAAAAACAAAAAAAAAAACATATGGAGACAGTTATGATTTCATGTTGGCATTACATTTAAACAGAATTAAAAACACACTTTGCTCCCTAAAGAACAAAAAAAGCTTTTATCCAGCCACATCTGTTTCACAAAGTTTGAGCTTTACACTATTAGCCACCCTGTGGATTATGATTGTGAAGAAAATGAGGCCAATTAGTGAGTCAGATTTCCAGGTTTTCATCAAAATGGTCTTTAGTAGTACCTGCAGTTTCTCATTCTGCAAGTAAAATTCATATTGGCTTAAAGCAGTAAAGCTAAGAGAGGACATAAAATCCCCCCAATTTATTCAAAAGGTAATCAGAAATGAAGAACAACATGCATATCTCAAAATCTGGTGAATTTCAGAGGAAGTAAATGCATATAGGACAGATTTTAAATTGGAATTTGCGTAAATACCGCAGGGATGAACAAACACACACCTCGCAAGTAGTGTAGCTTAGCGTAGCATAGCGCAGTGCTAAATGCCATGACCTGGCTGCAACGCTGGCTTTGCACAGGCAAAAATAAATTCCCTAAATTAGACGTTTGTAAGTAAAATGCCTGGTGTTTGCAACTCAAAGCAATTCCCGATAAGACGCCGGTGTGCTGAAGTGAATCCAACTAATAAATGAGGAGAACTGGTGAAACGTATTTTCAGCTGATAAAACATACCTATGAAATGTATTTCTCATTGGACTACCAAATCTAATTATACACCTATGAAATGGGGGTGGAGGCGGTAAAGCTCGGAAAGCATCAGTGGTAAAGCTCTCAAATCGGCATCCCATTGAAAATACACTTAAACCACTTTGGAAGGAAGGAGAAAGAGGAGGTGAAAGCAATCCCTGTTCTTAGCTCACTCACTCTCAGCTAATGAGTATGTTTTCTTATGTGGCATTTCATATTCTTCTGTGCATATGGAATAACAGTGGCATTGGAGTGACAAATTTGAGCTGATTAAAGAGTATAAACATTGCAGAGCTGTAAAGAGGGTGGTGTGTGTTTGAATGATTTTGATTTTGTGTGTGTGTGTAGCAAGGGAGGGAGAGGGACTGATTTTTTCCCCTCATGCTCTGCTCTGTAAAATTCAATTTGAAATTGTGAGATGACAGCAGAGCTCATGGCAACATGCAAAAACTGTGCTTCCCAGAAACATCAAAGACAGGAAGTGATTTATTAAAGAGACACACAGAGAACTGGGCGGATGGGTGACAGGATGGAACTGATACTATGTGTGTACAAAAGTACTGTGGTACAGCTATGATATCAGAATAACATTGTTCTTTGAGATATAGCATGGTACTGATTACATTCATTTACTTATGTGTTACCACATTCATTTACATTTATATAAAATGAAAAAAAGGGGTAAACATTTTGTACAGTGAGAAAATCTATTCATGTCTTTAAAAACAGTGGCAAAAGATTTGACAAAAGATACTGCAGTGTTTCATATTCATTAACTAGACTGTGGCGGCCAGCCTAAAATCTTATCAATTTTTACTGGTTATCAATGTTAGTTCATGTGCAGATGCTAATCGATTCTATATTTTGTCATCTAATGTATATTTTATGTCATTATTAATTGTGATCTAATTATTCAAAAGTCTCTAAATCTTTTTTTGACCTGTGTACGTCAAACTATGCTATACTTTATTGTCGGTGTAGGATACACGCACTTGCAAATTCACTTATTTTTGATTTTATTTTGCTTACCACTAAGATACATAAACTTATCAACTTATTGTTGATTCAGCTTTTCATTTCAAGCCTACATTTTCAGTCTATTCATTTATATTCATTCTTTCATTTTAAGTGGCCCAGCAACGCCCTAAAAATCTTTTGATTTATGTGGGTCCTCCATTTTAGCTCCACTAAATGACAGGGAGAAGTAGAGACATCTCATTTCAATTCAAATAGACTGACACACAACCATATTTCATTCAAGCTGTACACACATCCTTGAGAAAGCTATTAGACAGCAGCAAAAGGAGAGGAATGATGAATTTACTGCCCTGATGGAGGGTAGTGTGCCCTGTATTCTCTTTCCATCACCGATGACCAAACAGAGTAAAAAGGTCTAATGGACCTTTCCAATAAACCAGCATTCAGATACACAGTGTGCACTGACTCTATTTATGGACAGCAGAGTTATTACTTTATAATGGGCTTGGTGCAATCTGAAAGTTAAATTCAAGCTGGAATCGATTGTAAGAAGTTGAATTGGCATTGTGTAAATGATATACTTTACCATGGTGCTTTCATTCAACAGCATCAGAGCAGCAAAAACATTTCAGAGAAATCAATAGAAGGCTAGTCATCACAGATTAAGCTCAGTATAGTTTAATTTCTCCCTGTGGAACGAGAAAAGGCAGCTTACATGTTCCAGTGACCAAGGCGCAACCTCATAAACAAAATATGGATTGCAATTTACAGCTCCGGTCTAATATAAAATAATAAATATCTATTAGAAATAAAACATCAGATTGAGAAAACCACTAATCTTTATAGAAAACAAGCCATGTGGTTCATTAAAGTCATCTTGGATGAGTTGTTTTCTCCATTCAAATTAATAATAAGATCCATCTATAGGGAAAACCTTTTAATTTATTTAATTTCCGAGAAAGTACTGTATATTAAGTACTGTATTTTTACAATGCTAGCTTCTTTCTAGGGTGTTCTGGATGGTTTCTGTGTGGTTTCTTGATAGCACAATTACAAAATCCCACCTAAATGTCTATGGCTACCTTCACACTGCAGACAAAAGTAGCCAAAATCCTTTTTTTTTTTTTTTTGCTCATATGTGAATATATATATATATATATATATATATATATATATATATATATATATATATATATATATATATATATATATTATCTATTGTCTCACAAAGTAATATTGCTAGTAGCAATAGTAATAGAAATCTTTCTGTAACAAGCCACATTATTTATTCTTTGTTTGTTCTTGTCAAAGTTTACAGCAAAACCAAACTAATTAATCAAATGAAATGAGGTCATGTCGCTCAAATAATAATGAAATTTTTAATTTGACACAATTAGAAATTTCACACCTGCTCAAAAGCATTTTTTAAATTCATGATTAATATTGCATTGCATTATGTGTGCTTATAAAAACTGACAATCACAAGTGAATCGCATTCATATATTTAATATGGACTAAAAAAAAATGTGTTTGCAATTTCAAGTAGGATATATTTACATACAACTAACCTGACAGTCTAGTCTTTTATACAGGTTTTGTAATGAAAACTAGTCTAAAATTAAGAAACCCTTATAAAACAGTAAACATTGAGTTTACATGTGATTCATTTAAAATACTTAATTTATAATTCAAATATCCAAATATGATACTAAATCCCAAAGATTTTTTATTTGTTCTATTTTAAACATTTGCTGAATAAAGGTTACAATACAATACAAACATATTATAGAAAACAGTTGACAATGAATAGAAAGGACCAATAAGAGCAAAACGCATCGAGTATTCATGAATATCAAGAAGTTAGTCCGACATACAACTAAAGCGTCCGTCATTTACCGAATATTAAAAACACGGCTGGATAATTAAAAATGTTTTCTGACAAAAAAAAAAATAGCACAAGCAAGAACAAATTTTACACCAAGCACGGCAATTTTCATTTTACAATGATCTTCCCTCTCTGTGTGCGCACGCGCATTTGTGTATGAGAGAGAGCTCGCGCAGCACTGAGACAACGGTACTTTTAAATGCATGAGTAACAAATGTTCTACGTTTCATACAAAATAAGTAGGCTATGTAGCATAATTAGGTACTTTAACGCAACATGTAGGCTATACATTTCTCAACACTGAGAATTAATAAATAAATGCCTGTTTCCCCAGACTCGCGCTTGTCACAGTCAGTCACACATCACAGCACTTTTATAATCACTAAGCCATATAGCGATTTCAATTTTATTTAGATTTGTTGTTCAACATTACTTGAGCATTTTATACCCATTTACCTTAAGGAGTCAGAAGTACCGTGACTACCGTACTGTCCTCGCTTGAGTATTCAGTCACTGAGACAGCGGGAGTGGAAGGAGGAATCGATCAGGATTTCGATTTGCAGTCTCTTTTTATTGATAGGATGTACGCATTTGTCAATCATCCCCGCTTGCTATTTGGGAAAATAAACCCAGCGCTATGACTAGTCGAACACTTCCTTTTGCTGGATTTGAGTACTATGCATGCACAGAGGACTCACCGGGTTTTTGTGTAGTATAGAGTGACAAATCATACCAGACTTTGAGGTCAAAATGCATACCCGCTACGTATGCGTACAAAATGCGTACAAATACTTAAATTACTTAATTACTTAAACTGTTTGAGGTAATAAGTTTCCTCAAATGTTTTGAGTATTCAGAACTTATTGAGTTTTTCAGTGTACTTAGGGTTATGTGTTCAAATCCTTAACCTCAAATATGTGCACTACTAATTATATAGAATAGAGAATGAGAATTGCATTGGTACATGTAGCAGGTCAAACTCGAACCTGCATCATCCATATGAGCACCAAGGTTCAATCTGTCAAGCATTTGAGTAAAGAAGTGTGCTGTGCTTGCTTATCCTGCCCCAACTGCACTTTCAGTCTTGTTATCTGAGCTCAGTGCAGCTCTAAGGTCATTTGAAGTATTTCCCGCTCCAAGCATTGCTTTCAGGGCGCTCGCTAACTGCACCTACTGAGTCACACGGGATGCCCAATTTATGGCAGTGCACGGTGTGTGCACATCACCGTGTTCTGCCTCTGGTACAAAACAGCTTTCAAAAAGCAAGGCATTGGCCTTGGAGTCCCTCGAACCCTCACCATGTCAATTAGCAGAGAGAGCAGGGTTACATGTGAGGGGGAAGATGAAGAAAGGAAAGGAGCGAGAGGTGGAGGTGAAGAAGTGCCGTAGGGGCGCTGAACAATCAGGAAGCCTTTACCAGAAATAACAACAAAGCAAAAGAGACACGAGATGAATGGAGAGGAGAGGAAAATAGAGAGGTGGAGATGAATGAAGAAAGAGGAAGGAGGAAGGGGAAATAAAAAAAAGTAGTTAAGTGAACGGAGGATAAAGAGGGGAGGGGAAAACAGATGAGAGGAATATTGCTCTAATGAAGTGAACCCCTGCGGTGCTTATTGAGCATTAGATCAGTAATAATGAGAGTTTGTTGGCTAAATACAGCATAGGTAAACAAACATGACCGAAACCTCCATCACTAGGTTCAAAAGAACTCCAGTTCAAGGGCGCAACTTATTTGTAGCATCAAGACATTTTTTTGAAAGCATTTCAAAATATTTCAAATTCCTAACCCCATGTTATTTGCCCCAGAAAGCACCATTAATAATTATGAGAAAGGGAATAGGATGGGGACATGTTGCAGGCCCGATGCGAACCTGTATCACCTGTTTGAGCAGCAAGGCTCAAAATGCAAGAGCGCATGTTCTAATCATTGTGCCAAAGCATTGATTTGAAGGCAACACAATTTGGCGACTTTTAATGAGTACAAACAGTGATCAGTCTCCTGACACAGCTGGAAAGTGTCCAGCAGAAATTCAACCAACAATTCCTTTACCTCTCCTACATTCTTTCCCTTGCATTCAATCCTCTATCTATTAACCTTGTGTTCATCCGGACTGCCAACATGACAATTTCCATCACCTATTTCTCATCCCACAATCCTCTAGTTCTCAGTGCACCCTCTGGTATTTCTGTCTTGATCTCGTCCAATCTGTATTCTCCATCCCTTACATCCACATGCCTCCTACCCAGTCTGATCTCCAGAGGAGCCCAGGGCTCCCGACCCACCTGAGCGCAGTTTTGAAGACACACATGGCGAGCTGCGCTCAGAAAGCACAGCTGCAGGCGGTCCTGTTGAGCACCACCACTGACAACGACTAACAAGTAGAGCAGATCACAAACAGCACAGGGACTTATTACAGCAAACAGGCTGGAGCGTCAACACTAGTCTCTCAGCACAGGACTCTGGGTATTTCTAGCTTTTTTCCCCCTCTCACACTCTCAGCCATATGCATTCCATCTTTATCCACTTATACCGTTACCTAGAAATGTTTGACGAGTCTCTAAATATTCTTTTTCAGCTCTTCACAACAAAGGTCAAACTCTTGCCCTACTTTGCTCAGATAAGCTAAGCTTTAGAAGCATCTTTCTAGTTTTACTAATTCTTCAGTATTGTTTGAGCATCTTCACCCAGTTAACACACATCATGTCCATGTACACATGTTAACTCAGAGTTAGAGTTACGCTCACGTGACATTGAAGTTATTCACAATAATGAAAGTGTATTATTTGCATGCCTTTTAAAACCTTGCCGGCTCAACATTTTATGTGCACTCTGTTCTCACATTCACTTTTCTGAAGTGTATGCACGCTAAAATGCTGTCAAACAGCATGCGAGTACTAAACTAAGTTATCTAAGTCTTATTGCACTTAAACTGTCAAATACACACAAGGTTTACACAAACACAGTCAGTTATGTCTTAAGTGACCATAAACAGTTGGGAGAAAACCAGATGCATGTCTGTATATTAGATCCATACATGAGGTCTTAAAGTGACAGCAGCCTAATAAAGCTGCTGCCGCTTGTTAATCAAACAACAAAAGATAAATAGAAAATAACTGCTCTTAACTGAATAACTTCAGTAGTTTTAATAAGAATCAGTGTGTACACAATTTATACAGTGAAGTCTATGTAGTGTTTTATTTTTTACATTTCTTGTAAACTACTGTCAAATACACCTACTGTGAAAAATAAAGCACTGTTTATTTCATTTGTACATTATTCTGTATTTGTAATGTGCATCTTTGTTTTTATTTTTAATAACTAAGAAAAAAAAATAAATACAGATTTTCATCTTCGCTCACCCCTACTTTGGCCTAAATGGCCTGTCATTCTTTTTTCTTTTATATTTTGTCACCTTTAAAACAGGGAAATTAGTTTTGCTGTACTGCTCAGTCGCTTTTAAAATAGTAAAACCAACATGAAAAAAAAAATCAAGATAATACTGTGAATAGTGTGAATTCTCATGTACGTAATCCATACATTTTTGCATTGTTGCATAAGCAAAACAATTTTGGTACATCAGTGCAACATGAATTTGTATGAATCATTTGTAAAACTATAGATTTATGTAAAAACTGTATGAGAAGAACAAAGTTCTGTGTGAAATGTAAAATTATTTTCGAATAAAGTGTTGCATAAACAAGCAGATTGAATTTGTGCAAACTGTGTGTACAATTTTTACAAGTGATTTTAACATTAAAAAAAAACGCAAAAAACAAACAAAGAACAAATCTTCTAAATCATACTGGGAACATTTCTGTGACATACAGTAGGTGAGCAAATGTTAAGCAGTTTTACCAATTTTCCAAGAATTTACTTTGTAGTTTTATAGCATTTTTCTGCATGATATATGTGATCTGGTAACACTCTTTGCGTTTTTCTATTAGCTGAATGTGTAATGGTCTGAATTATAGGCATACAGTAGTTTCAATAGCTTTTCAACAGCAGTGGTGCATTTGCTTTTGGCCCACATACAGTATTTCAGAGGAGTATACTACCATTTATTAGTACACTCTTTTGATGTACAAACAAAGCACACAAAACATGTTTTTTAGACAAAGTACCTTGGTAAAAACCATGTTCTTTTTGGACAGTCTTTGAAGTACTAACTAAGAATTAACTTTTGATAACATGGTAATTTATCAACTGCTGTAGCATCTGCAAGCTTCCATCATTTCTACATGAAGTTGATATAACACTTAGCATTTGAAATTAATAAAAACTCAACTGATTTACACTTTATCTCAACAAGCAATGCATGAAGCCATTTTTTTTTATTGTTTTTTTCTCAATAGCTGTAATTAAATTACACACAGACATGCTACCTTGAGCAGAGATCATTTTGAGTCAGCTTATTGTACCATCAAGGTTTAACAAAGACACCTATCTATGTTTCCTTTAGATTTATATCCTTTCTAACCCAACACATAAATGTGCAGCATAGTACGGAGGTTCACAGTGTTTTAAGGGTAATTTATGTAAAGGAGAGGTGAGGAAAAGTTCAAGTGAATGAGATTTTTTTTTTCTTTTTCTCTGGATGTCCATGAAAATTGCTCATACATTTTTAGGGCATAATGTCATTTTTGGGTGAGTTTTACAAAACTTCAGTAGAGTGTGGGGACTATAACAGTCAAGTAGAAGAGGGAGAAAAAAACACAACTATTTTCCGCCTTTCACACTTAAAGTTGAGTACCTGCTTCAGACCTTTCAGTAATTAGAGCAATAAAAGGCAATTTCACAGCCAAAGTGCTTATAGTCAATGTGGATTTGTAAAGCATTTTAGCTCCCTAATGTGAAACATGATATTCAACAAGAAAAATGCCAGGCGGAACTTGATTCTTCTATCCCTCAGGAATTGACTGGATTGTGTATAGTTGCTGTTATTTACCAGAACGGAGAAAATCCAATATCAGTTTGCTAACAGTGCCTAAATATCTATTTGATTACTGTTAACATTATCAAATAGTATGCAAGGCCTAAGTGACATGACTAAAAAATGGTAACGCTTTATTTTAGGGTTCAATTCTAACATTTAAGATAGCTTGCATATTACTAGAATATTGGCTGTTTATTAGTACTTATAAAGCAGATATTAATGCCTTATTCTGCATGACCTTATTCTGCATTCCATTGATCCTACCCAATAACTATATTTAAATGCTACAAAAACTAGCCTACTAACTATTAATAAGCAGTTAATTAGTCTAATTTACCCCATTCTAATCCACAGTTTGAGAATGTGGCCCTTTTTTCCAATTTATACCTTACCTGCCACCAAGACAACAGCAATAACAACAACAACAAACAATTTACCACAAAGCTTTGGCAAAGCCTGACTTTTGACCCTGCAGAAAATAAGCTCTATCTATCAAACACACAGCCATCTTTCCTCAGATGGGTTAATCGAATCTAGTAAATAAAGATATGTTTGCACCTGGTTATAGCAACTGAAAACAGTGCCACAACCATGACAGGTCCTTCCTCTCCACTCCAGGTTAAATTAATATTTTGCAGGTTGCTGCTGTTCAATGTCATGAGGTAAATTAGTGAGCATTTTCTATATACTTTCTGAAACCCCACTTCAACACATATTTTATTGTAAGTATATAATGCATATAAATCTACAGGAAGCTTCCATTAAAAAAAAAATGTTCAAATTAACACACTGAGCGCCCATTTTCTGAACACACTGAGAGCTCATTTTCTGAACCCCCACACTCATGATTTCCTGCCCACTAATGTGCAGTTGCCAACACAGACATCATTTTAAGGCACTCCATCGCAAAGGGTGTCCGAAAAGGTAAGAAGCATAATTCTTTTCTAAGATACATTCTTATGGCCTAAAGAACTCAACATATCCTCCATAGACACCAAACACAGAATGCATTGCTAAGAGCTCGGTGATACAACTCATCCTTTCCCCCCCCAAATTTTTGTGTTTGACATAAATTTTTAGCATGGCCACCAAGTGAACTGACTTGCCTTAAAGGGTTAGCTCACTCAAAAATGAAAATAATGTAATTTATTACTCACCCTCATGTTTTTCTACACCCCGTAAGACCTTCGTTCATCTTGAAACTTCTGAGCTTTATGAATCTTTTGTTTTGAATTAGTGATTCAGATCTCCTATCAAACAGCTAAACTGCTGAAATCACGTGACTTTGGCGCTCCGATTCACTGATTCGATTCGTAAAGCTCCGAAGTAGTGTTTTGAAATCGGCCCATATAGATATTGTTGAAAAGTCATTATTTTGTTTTTTTGGTGCACAAAAAGTATTCTTGTCGCTTTATAATTTTAAGATAGAACCACTGAACTTACATGAACTGTTTCAAATATGTTTTTAGTACCTTTATGGACCTTGAGAGTTTGAATGGCTTTGCTCTCAATAGTGGCCTCACTGAGCCATCGGATTTCATCAACAATATCTTAATTTGTGTTCCGAAGATGAATGAAGGTCTTACGGCTTTAGAACGACATAAGGGTGAGTAATAAATGATATTATTTTCATTTTTTGGTGAACTAACCCTTTGAAAGGATTTTGGTATTGTATCATTAGCTAACCAACATGCTAACGTCAAACTCCAAATTAACTGCGAGTTGAATCTCCTGTGATATTTATGTGGCACAATGAGTTGCTCCCTATGTAGAACATTCCAGATCAGTCACTCATTAGGTCCTATTTCAATGAAAATGCTGCCATTGATGACTGCTGTCTAAGTATAAACTCAACAACCTTCTAAGGCAACAAATTTCCAAGATGGCCGCAGAGTGAATGACTTGCCTTAAAAGGATTTTGGTGTTGCATCACTAGATTAGCAACATGCTAACGTCAAACTCAGAATTAACAGTGAGTTGAATCTCCTGTGCTATTTGTGTGGATTGAGAAGATGCTGCCTATGTAGAACATTTCAGAACAGTCACTTAATTCTATTTTAATTAATATACTACATATGTCAAAGTCTAGGCAGCAACCTTCTAAGGCAGCACATTTCCAAAATAGCCACCGAGTGAAATTATTTACCAAACTGATTTTGGACTTGCATCATAAGATTAGAAACTCTACTGGAATCAGCTGTGAACTGTCATCTAAGTAGAATGTTCCAGATCACTCACTCATGTGGTTCTATTTCAATGCTGCCTAAGAAGGCTGCTGTCCAAGTATAAGCATCAACCTTCTAAGGCAACAAATTTCCAAGATGGCCGCAAAGTGACTAACTTTCCTTAAAAGGATTTTGGTGTTGCATCATTAAATTAGCAACATGTTAAAGTCAAATCGAAATTAACTGTTAATTGAATCTCCTTGGCTATTTGTGTGGATTGAGAAGATGTAGAAATATGTAGAACACTTCAGTACCGTCCCCTATAATGTTCTATTTTAATTAATATGCTGCATCAGAAGGTTAATGAATTGGTCTAGGCAGCAATATTTCCAAGATGGCCACCGAGTGAACTTATTTACCAAAAGGATTTGTGTTGCAACGTGCTAACGTCAAACTCTACTGGAATCAACTGTGAACTGTTTTCTATGTAGAGCGTTCCTGATCACTCACTCGTGGGGCTCCATTTCAATTAATATGCTGTCTTAGCAGGATTCTGCCTATGTAGGCAATGTAGAGGTGGCGTACTCCACATAAACACACACACTTCTCAATCAAGACTGAGCCAATTTCAATAACAAGAAGTCTAGAGATTTCAATTATCCCATGAGGTGTTTCAACAAAATTAATTTAATTGAATAAACATTACAGCAGAAGTGCTCTATGTAATCTATTATTCACATTTATATGCAAATCAGCAAAAATAAAGAGGCACCTAGTGACAAATTCTGGCATTGTGCAAACGGTGTGTTCTGAGAGGGCAGAGAGAGAAACAAATTCACACGAACAAAAGGCACACTCCTATCAATCCCACAGTGCTGTATTTAACATTTCGGCTGAGATCGAGTAAATGGGAATGCTGTAATAATGGACTAAAATGGAAGCGGAGAGGCTGAGCTGATCCCAGATCCGCCAGGCAGGGTTTTGACAGCTGGCGTCTGGTGGAAAAACTTGGAAAAACAAAAGCACACAAACAACGACAAGCAATCAGTTCTCGACACCTTGCCCCTGGCATAAACCTTCATGTATTACAGGGAGGCAGAGAAAACACAACAGCGGCGTAGAAAAAGAGTGATAGTCATCGGATACGTCTAGCTTTGCTTTCTTCCATTTTTTCTGTGGGCATGAGACAAGCTGGAGGACACTTGACACATCTGCGTCCTTGCGAGAGCAGGTCAACATAAGGCCACGTACGTAATCGTACACACAGTTTGAAATGACCGACCCTGTGATCCAAGGTGCGAGATTGGCCACAATAAACCGGTGTGTGTTTGTACATCTGTTTGTGCATTTCGAAAATAAGGCAATTTATTTTTAGCTGCACTTTAGTTGCACTGGTTTGAAACGCCGCATTCTAACACATCAAATCTCAGATGCAGGGAGTCTTGAGGGGAAAGGATGCAGCTTATTTTTAGATATTAGCAGTCATCCTAGGAAATGTGCCTGAGGAAATCAACCTAATTTAATACCCACATGCACACGTACTTGTTTGCGGAAACATGTTATGTTCAGGTGATGGGAAAAACAAATCATTACATGCTTCACTCTGCGAGAAAAATGTTGTGTTCATTTCTAAAGAAAATGGCCTGATGTTCCCTCCTTTCCTCGATTTTATTTTTATATATTTATTTATTTATTTTTGAGTAGGTCAAGTATGTATCAGTTTTGTTATTGCATTATGAGAGGGCAAACTCCCACCATGTGGCAAGTGCTCTAAAATGAAGACAATTTCACTTAATGACAGACCACCTCTAGAACATCTCACCGACAGCCAATCAGAGCACGGTAATGAAGGAAGCCTGATGCAACTTGATTTGCATAATGGCAGAGAGGCTTGTGGGTATTGATTACGGTTACATAGCGGCTCCAAAAATCAATTAAATTAATTGAGCAAACAACCGGAGATTATGCAGATTGGATGAAAAGATGGGAACAGGCAGAAAAAAAGAATAAAAAGAGGAAAGCAGCAGCTGTTTTGGGGGGAGTAATGGAGCAGAACAAGGAAGGACTGATTAGGAGAGGACGCAAATATCTCTCCTGCAACAGCCCTCCATCTTCCCACCATTCCATTTCCGTTCTCCAATTCCAACATTTTTGGGCAAATTTATGCAGACTGCAAGGAGGGAGAACGTTTCAATGTAGGACTAGGCGTATGTGTATAACATGCAACAGTAGATGTGTGTCAATCAGGAGAGAGTTTGCTATACCACTATTATTTTATTATTATTATTATTTTTTTTAATAAATATAAATAAATTTAACTATTAAAACGAATACATTAATTTAAATAAAAAATATACTGTTAATGCCATTAATAATTTAAAAAAAATAAATAAATAATATATATATATATATATATATATATATATATATATATATATATATATATATATATATATATATATATAAGCTAAGGCTTTTGTTTTCAATAAGTGCTAAATAATAAGAAGCTATTTTTTATTTATTTTATTAATATTCGTAGCGTTTGGTTACATCATGTTCTGAATATAAACAAAAAATATTAAAATGGATATTAAAATGCATTTTTTCATTGGATTTCCAGCAATAATAACAATATTGTGACATAAACTGTTACCATGATATAAAATTACTCATAATCAAACCGTTATTTTACAGTAATAGCGGGTGTACTTCAAGGTGACCGACAGCTAGCGGCCCGTGACAAAACAAACACTTTGTAAAGATGTGATGGCATGTGATACGGAAGGAGGAAAGGGAATAAGAGATGGAGAAATCTATCCTGCGGTGAGACCGGAGGGTGGCAGCTCCTCTTTGACATGTGTTGGGAAACTGGCACTGCGGGAACCAGCCTCAAACACACAGAGGAGGGCGAGAGGGCACAGAGGCAAGAGAAAGAGAGAAAGGCAGGTACGCCAGATGGCATCCGAGAACTTTCTCAAACACTTTTTCTTGCCAAGGGGAGTGGGCTTCTGTTGTGAAAGGTGCCACAGGGCACAGAGCATGTCCGTGGCAACACAGGAGTCACAACCCAAGCCAGGCGTTGCTGGAAGTCCACAGAAGTGTGAGAGTGTGTGTGAGAAACACACCATATGGAAGCGTGCACCTGCAGGTCATCATTACTACAGCCCGGATAACACACATGATCAAGAGGAGCAGCACACCTGCACTGAATGTCACATCAGTTTTGACCACAGAATGTGGATTTTTTTTTTTTTTTTTTTGTGTGTGTGTGTGTGTGTGTGTTTTGAAGCACACTAAAAGTCTGGACACAGCTACTCATTATTTTTATATTTCACATTTTAGAATAATAGTAAAGTCTTGGAAACTACCAAACAACACAAAAAGAAAGGTGGGATTTACCGTATGTCCTGTAGTGTGTAAAAACGCAATGCAAATCCTTTTTATACAGGACATTGCATTACAAAATTATGTTAATATGTTATGTTAAGTTCCGGGATATTGTATAATTTGCGGGCAACGGGGAGTCATGACCCGTGCTGGGTGTAATGCAACTACGTACTTAATTACTGTCATTTAATTACAGTTACTTCTGGTGTATTTGCATTAAATACTGTCTATACAAAAAACAAAACAAAAAAAAAAACAAAAAAATAACAAGTGTATTTAACATCAAAATTTAATGACTAATATTAAAATGTATGTTTTAATGTAACCTTAAATAGGGAGAAGAATCATTTCAAGAATAATTTATACAATTTTATATTATTTATTGGAAATAATTAAAAGAGCAGTTTCATGTCTATCCTTGTATTGATCAACTGGTTGAGGTTGATATAGGATTTAGAGAGTAATAAGTAATGCAATACCTTTTAGAGAAAATAATTACTACAGTAATCTAATTACATAGTTGAAGATGTAATTAGTTTTTAGGAATTAATTAATTAACTTACCAATCACTGGTCATGACAAACTTTTTTAACTAGTTATTATTATTATTATTATTCCTACTAATTTATTTAAAATAAAAATGTAACTTTTGTTTGTAAAGAAATTCATATATTAATCTACAAAACAAAGTTTTACCTTTAGCTCAAAAGATTAGTAAATGAAACTAATTGTCAAGTGTGTCTAAAAATACATTACAAGTGAAACATTTTATTTTAAAATACCAATGTAACAAAACTTTGTTGTGAATCTGCACCTTTAACTACACGCCATTTTATAAACGTCCATGTAATCCATGTTACTCTTAACACTAACAATTCTGACAAGTTATGGCAAGTAACTTGACTGACTCAAGCTAATAACTTGTCAGGGTGCACTGTAAATAATTTTTTGACCAATTCATTAAAAGAATCGGGAGTCGTCGGTTCATGAACTCATCCACATTGTTGTAGTGCGAAAAATGTGTTGTCTATTAACTGGGCTTCATTCTGGAAACACAAGGTCAACAAATATCTGTAAATCTGTAAATTATCAAACGTGTCATGAATGAAACCAAGTTCTTACTGTTTACCAATCTTACAATGTTTTACAGTGACAGAAAGCCTCTTGTTGAAGAATGTGTGTGCGCATGTGAGAGAAAGAGAGAGCAGGAGATGACAAAAGGCGGGGAAAGACACCAAGCGGAACAGAGGACAACATTAGAGCAATAAAGCGCTGGAGTCATGGTCAGGGTTAAGGGCGGAGAGAGGAACGGAGAGAGTGAAAAAGGAAGATGTGGTTTAACAAGGCAGCATGTCGCATTAGCGGCTTCATGCAGGGCCATAAAACACAAGAGCCAGAGACAATCCTACTGTTTTCAACCAAAGATACACTCACAACACACACACAAACACACTATACTGTCTACACAATGCACTGTCATAAATATTAACAACAGTTTTTGCTAGAATCTAGAATGTGTATGCTAATTAGAAGGGTGGACCAGAAAAATTGTTTTTAGCATAATTTGTGCTAAACAATTAAAAAAATATATATGAAACCACTGTTGTCAAATATCATTGCTGATTTTACATTATTTAAACACAATCTTGACAGTTTTAACAACTAGCTGCACTGGCATGCCTAGAAAATAGAAGGGGGTGTTAACAACAAGTAAAGCAACATGCCTTAAAGTCCACATGAACTCAAAACTGACCCTATTTACTTTGTTAGCACACATTAGTCTTGTGGTGAACAATAAATCCAAAGAACAAAATGTTTGTCTTTGTAATCTTTAGTCAAAATCTGAAAATTTGTTTCCCCTCTGGATTGTTATTACTTCACTGAAGGTATTTGATGGCTTTAGCAGAACATCCCACTCCACTCCAATCTTCAGTCTGCTATGAGCGAAAGATGACAAGGAGGTGCACTAAAATTAGGGTTAGGTATCGTTTGAATTTTAACAATTCAGATTCTGATTTCGTTTCCGCTTCTTATCGATTCCTAATTTCAATTTCAATAATAGGGGTGAAAGAAAATATCGATACACGTGAATACCGCGACACTGTATTGATATTTATACATTTATTTATTTACAATCCAAGATTTGTGGCTTTGTGTTCGGATTAAACCACAGACTGTATAAAACCGAATGGCTAGATGGCAGTGTTATCTCAGAGTGTAAACTGACGCGGAGCCGGAGAGGCGCAAGGTGAAGGTGCGTGCATCGCTAGTGTTAGCATTAGCAAACCCAGCTCACAAGATGACAGAATTATTCCGCTCCTGCAGTATACAGAGCTGAAGTGTGGACTCATTTTGGCTTCAGCTATAAAGAAGCTACTAAAGAAATCGACAAGAGTCATTTTGTATGCAAAATAGGCCATGTTAAAATCCAAATACTTGGGAAACGCATTGAATCTGAGAGCTCAATTAATATCCCGATGCCATCTGTGCTGCTGAGAATCGTTTCAATAGAATATGTGATATGTACTGCACGTTTTCCTCTCAGTAACAAAATAAACACAAAACAAATTTGACAGCGGTGGCAACAGAAAGAAAGCATCTGATCATAGCGATGTGGATATGTTTGCACGAGCTCTGCAGTTCAGCACTTTAAAAAGGACTTTATACAATAGACTGCTTTAAAGCAAACAGCTTTACAGTATTAAATATAAAACAAACACAGTCATTCAGTCATGGAATGGACTATGCACTTTCTGATGTTAAATAGTTTAGAAATTCAAAACTGCTATACTGTGAACTTTTAAAACATATACACATAAAGAATCCTGCAGTCACTTTACTATTTTCCCTTTACTTAGATTGCACAAAATAGTGATTAATTATATAAATGATACCGTATTGATTAAATAAAATAAAGTTGCTTGTTAGGTTTTATGCATATGGTGGTGTGTTCTTTATGACTGTTTTTTTCTAAAATTAGATCTTTCTAAAAAAAAAAAAAACAAGAAATATCACAATATATCGCCTTTCTTACAATATAGCAATATATCACAATATATCGTATTGTAACCCCTGTATCGTGACACATACTGTATCGCCAGATTCTTGGCGATACACAGCCCTATCCAATAAGGTAAAAAAAAACAACAACAACATAGATATCATTTCACATATTCTAAGTCTTATTGCAAAACATGTCATTGTAGTTGAATACCATGAACAAAAATCAACAGGCTCAAGAACACTTACACAAGGAACTTTTAAAAACACCATAAACAACAACAACAACAAAAACTAGCCTCACTAATATAAATTTCAAGCATTATTAAAGACAAGTAGTTAGATATTTTACTTTATAACTTGTTAAATATGGATATTTTTCTTAAATCAAACTATTCATTAATATAAATTGTATAATTGTACAGTTGTGTTCATCAGAAAGAAGAAAGTCATATACACCTAGTATGGCTTGAGGGTGAGTAAATCTTGCAGTCATTTTCATTTTAAAGTGAACTAATCCTTTAACATAAAAGTTGTGGTGTGGACTTCCCTATTCTCATAGTAATAGAATGATTATTAAAAACTTTATAGTTATAGTTATCGTTTTAGTGATCATCCTTGGTTTGAACAGACCTTTAAAGAGATTACCAATGGCAGCCATCTTGTTCTGAGTACTTCATCATAGTAAAGGTTTAAAAAAGAAAAACACAACCTAAACAAGCTGGTAAGCTGGTTTAAGGGTTTTATCTAGCCTGGTCTATCTGATCTGTTGGCTCTTTTAGAAAATATTTAGACAAAGCCCTGGAGGTGTCAAAAGACTTTTCCTGACAAATAAACGTGAATTTCTAGGTCAGGTAACAAGGAGAACATTGTTCATTTACAAAATCCGACATTGAAACAATACAAAGCTGTTTGAAAATGAGCGAAGTTACACTTTAAGTAAAAATCTCAAACTCATGCAACTACAGTAGTTGTTCCTCAGAAGCATCCATTTTAGCAAGCAGAACAATAAGAACCACTCCAGAAATGTGTGTAACGTCAACTAATCATATTGCAGCTTGCTGTTTTGATATAACTATTGCCATAATTGTATACAATTTGCCCGTAAACAATCTGAGAGCATGTCATCTGAGGCTGAGACCAGGTCTAAACGTCTAATTGGGTTTCAACAACAGATATGGAGCAGAATGGACTGATGATGGTGCTGTACAGTATGTCAGATCTGTCAGTATAATCTCAGTGTTTGATCTGAGGCGTCAATTATGACAGTCTCATATAACCCTCCAAACAGGAAACAGACAGAAATGCACACATGGACAGAACAGGGAGATCTGTAGGCATATAATGTATTATTATTATTATTAATATTAATTTGTGTTCTCTCTTCTCAGATTCTATCTATCCACTATCGCCACGTCTGGCTAAACACCTCCAATGACGAACAGCACGGTCAGCTGGTTAACCTTCCCTGAGGAACTGGCAGATCACGCACAGCGGCCCTCGTTCCCCAGCTCCATGAATTTAGGGAGAAAAGGTAGGGTGGATGGAGAGAAAGAAGGAGAGGACGAAAAAATCTATAGTGGTACCTATTTGCTAAGTGATACAATCTTTGCTCACTTCCCCTTGAAATGAGGGTGCTTCTGGGAAAGGGATCTCATTTTCCCTCAGCCAATCAGCTTTTGAGCATACGGGTAATGCATGGGATCTCTGCGGAACAGACCTACGCCCACAATGAACACACACACACCAGTCTGGATTCACGTCATAAATCTACGAGGACACCTGGGAATATAGGATGTAAGCCTGGAATTAAATGCAATTGGCTTTGGGAAGTTCAGCTTTGGTAGAGCCATTGAGTGACAGCCGCATAACCTTACAGTGTCTGACCGTCGAATCTGGCTAAGGCTGATATGAGATTTGATGGGTTAAAATGAAATATCCTCTCACTCAACCGCAGGGGAAGAGCTTTTGATGGTTTGGTCCAGACCGGTGAGACCAGAAAAAAACTAAATTGCTGACATGAGCCCTTATAATAAAACACACACAATTTCTGTTGTTCTTCTGATTTAAAATACTTCAACCTATGCTGGTGTTATAAAATACAAATACAAATTAAAAAATATATATCAAAATATATTTCAATAGAGTTCATATTTAACATAAACTTCATTATTATAACACCGGAATGTTTGATTTATTTTCATGATTATTTTCATTCACTTTCAATGAATCAGTTCAACAATTTGTTTGCTTCATCATTCAGAAATGTTGATAGAAGTCTTTGTGTAAATTTATGTAGTTAATAACTGATCTGTATCACTATGCATTATATTTTTATAATCAATTTTGTATTAATTAAAAATATCTGATTGTAATGAAAAATGAATGTAAGTCATATAATTAAATATATATATATATATATATATATATATATATATATATATATATATATATATATATATATATATATATATATATACATGCAAAAATTATATAATATAAATATGTCTATTATTAATTTTGCACTATATTGTCCAACCATAGAGTAAGTTATGCAAATGATTTTGGATTTTAGCTAGTAAATGTGTTCAATAGTGAGGTCACTGATGCTGAAGACCCCCGTAAAGGTGATGAGGGCAAATCGTTGGCCCGCAGATGTCGATATGCTAAATACAAGCTGCCGCTGGCCTTTCCTCTGAACCGATGACCTGAGCAGAGCTGCTTCGAAGACCCTTCAAACAACCTTCTACTTAAAGCAGAGGAACAACCACTCCACTTTTCTTCAGAGCAGTGAAATAAGTCAGGTGAGGTGTAACTAACATTGACGCACACACACACACACCTCACTCGTGTGAAGAAAAGGCAGAATCAGTCCAGCCAGTCAAATTTAACAGTCAAACCTCTGCTCAAATGTCATATTATCTCATGAGAGAGGATCAGAACACAGCAGAAAGTTAGACAGACAAAAGTATATCAAAATCAGGTAAGGTAGAAAGAAAAAATTCAGTGATAAGAAGCAATAATCCACAGTACAAAATGAAGCTCGCATATTGCAAAAAAAAGAAACAAAAATCAATGAGATTCATTTTGAAAACATCTGAAACCAATTCAGTCCGATTAAAGAATCATTCAAACTGGTTTCATAACGATTCAGTGTCAACTAATCATATATCACAAATACGCACATTATTGGTGGTGTATTGATATTAAAGGGTTAGTTCACCCAAAAATTTAAATTCTGTTATTTATTACTCACTCTCATGTCATTCCACACCCGTAAGACCTTCGTTAATCTTTGGAATACAAATTAAGATATTTTAGTTGAAATCCGATGGATCCGTGAGGCCTTCATAGGGAGCAATGACATTTCCTCTCTCAAGATCCATAAAGGTACTAAAACATATTTAAATCAGATCATGTGAGTACAGTGTCCCAATATTACTATTATAAAGCGACGAGAATATTTTTGGTGCGCCAAAAAAACAAAATAACGACTTATTTAGTGATGGCCGATTTCAAAACACTGCTTCATGAAGCATCAGAGCATAAATGAATCAGTGTATCGAATCATGATTCAGATCGCATGTCAAACTGCCAACGGCTGAAATCACGTGACTTTGGTGCTCCGAACAGCAGATTCGATACACTGATTCATTTGTGCTCCAATGCTTCCTGAAGCAGTGTTTTGAAATCGGCCGTCACTAAATAAGTCATTATTTAGTTTTTTTGGCGCTCCAAAAACATTCTCGTCGCTTTATAATATTAATATTGAACCTCTGTACTCACATGAACCGATTTAAATATGTTTTTAGTACCTTTATGGATCTTGAGAGAGGAAATGTCATTGCTCCCTATGCAGGCCTCACAGAGCCATCGGATTTCAACTAAAATATCTTCATTTGTGTTCCGAAGATTAACGAACAACTTACGGTTGTGGAACGGCATGAGGGTAAGTAATAAATGACAGAATTTTCATTTTTTGGGTGAACTAACCCTTTAATTTAACATGGCGAAAAAAATGTGTATCAGCATCAAATGTCATTTTGTTGATTATACAGTCGACACTTTCACACATTATTCACAAATCAGTGAATAATCAGTTTCCATTTAGTTCAGCAGCACAGGTTAAACAGCACTGGGAGGACCAGAAAGCTAAAATCCCCCCAGGGAACCTCATCTAACAGATCAACTCCCAAATCCCTCTGCAGTCCACCGACAAATACTGTACCAGCACTACACACATACACGCGCACACACACGCTTAACGGTCCCTCGTAGGCTCTGAATCCCTCAGAGATTATCCTGGAATCTGTGTCCTTCAGGGATCCGCATCAAGTAGCACAAATTAAAAGTGCTCCGGGGAGAAAGTTCACCTGCCGCCCAGTCAGCCACATTAGCCTCGAATAAAGGACCATATGAATCACTTTCCATAGTTCCATTTGTTTTTTTATTGTATACTATGGTTGCCAGCTTTCTACCTCCAAAACATGATGAGACCGGTGGTGGAATGTCACAGAAGTTGATATGCAGTTATTAATGTGAAATACACTCACAGTCAGACAGTCATTAGCCCAAAATACACGTTCAGGAGGTCTTGAAATTTTTTATTTTGTGATGACGACCAGCTAACTGTATATTGCGATGCTTATTACACATCTACTTATCAAATATACAATATTTATAAGTCAAACGTAGCCCAAAAATATCCCAATTGTGCAGCCTTGGCCAATTTGTACATCTGGGGGGTGTTTTGGAGCAACGAAATCTTATGTACGGGGGTGGAAATCAACCCGCGGGAAAAAAATAACCCGTGGCAACAACTTAGAAGTAGCCCAAGTTCACTAAAGAAGGAGTTAAAACTGAATAACTTACTCTTTAGACAAGATATTGCCAATATTTCTTCGTTTGTTGTTGCTCCGCCAGCAAAGTTTTTCCAAGCAGAAAGAAAACGCCGTCTTATTTCATTGTTGAATGAATCAGCATTTTTGAACGAATCGGTGGAATAAACGACTCAAATGACTCTATAAGACAGTCACCTGTCGCCACCTACTGACGTACCGATGTAACCTGGTTATTTATTTATTTATTGTTGTTGTTGTTGTTGTTGTTGTTGTTGTTGTTTTCTATTCTAATACATTTTAAATGTAATTTATAGGTCCTACCTGTGATGGCAAAGCTGAATTTTCAGTCTTCAGTGTCACATGATCTTTCAGAAATCATTTTAATATGCTGATTTGGTGCTCAAGAGACATTTATTATTATTTTTATCAATGCTGAAAACAGTTGTTCTGATTTATTTATTTTTATTTTATTTATTTATTTATTTTTTCTTGTGGAAACCTTTATACAGGATTCTGATAAATAGAAAGTTCAAAGAAAATAATTTATTTTAAACATTATGTATTATTATTATTAATGTAAAAGCAATGTTTGACCAATTTAATGAATTCTAATTAAATACAAGTATTAATTTCTTATTAAAAAAAAAATATATATATATATATACTGACTCCAAACCTTTCCTGCATGTGAGCAGAAACATCCCAGAAATTGAGAGACATGATATTAGCACACACACACACACACACACAAAAATCAGTTAAACAGTTTATTGTTCATTATACTAAAATATCTGTTAGAAAATGCCCCATAATTGTTCATTCAGAATCAATATAAAAGAAATCAGCAGGACAAGCAAACTGGATCCACATTAGATGCTACGCAGATTTATTTTACCTTGAGCTTTTCACTCACAGTGTTCACGTCACACATTTAAATGATTTCACTGCAGTGCAGAGGCGGTATAAACGCATTCACGCTCTGAATTGCAACTCATATGCAAGTGTTACATTTTTGGCAAAATGTTGATTCTTGTGCACAGCCCAAACAAGGGTAGCTAACCTATATACTGTGATGACTGTGACAATGCATTTCACTCAGCACTCATTTTAGTTCTATAATTAGTTCAGTTGCCTGTTAATAATCTGTTTTATGAGCAGTTTACACCATAATTGCTCACTAAATGTTTTTAGGATGTATCAAGTCATTTTGTACCATATATACCCTGTAAACAGAAACACAAAGACACAGGTAGGCAGACCGTGACTCGACATTGACTGATGTGCTGTGATCATTTGGAAATTCTACTCACATTTTCTGGACTAAGCCTATATTAGCAACTTTCTCCAGATTCCACAGATGTGAAGGCCGAGGGCAGCCGACTCCTCGACCTCAATCACTGTTGACCTCCTAACCTTGGTCTCCATGACGCCAGCATCCCCCCACAGCACCCAGATTTGACAGCAACTAAAGACTAGATGCTGTTTCCTTCACCCCCTTTAACAGTGATTCCTCGGTCTCTGTTTTTCTCTTCACAATATTCTAACAGACTCCCTTAAGAGCAATCCAATCAAAGAGTTCATGGCTGTAGATACATCAGCCAACAGGTTTAGTGAGAAAACCACATGCACATTAGCATTAAAACTTAGCCAAGCATGCAATTCTGAGTCAAAAGACAATGCTGGAAATAAGATATTCACTATTTTTAAAGCACCACTGATGTTTTTTATTTATTTTTTTTATTTTTTATTTTTTAACTGAGGTATATTGTTTCATTCAAATTTAAATACCTCTTCTAAACATTTCCATAAAGTCCTATTGGTTTGTTTCAAAAGCCACAGGGACAGAAGCATCATGCCGCTTGGATTTTGTTAGACAAACCCTAACTGCTGGGTGTGTAATGCAAATGTATGAACAAGCTAACCCAGCTACAACAAGTCTAACACAACGAAACCAACATCAGTAAAAATAATAGCATCTCTATCTCAAGACAGCTGTAGCTATTACATGATAATTAAGAAGATTATCCTGGAACTAATTAGTTAAATTAGTATCAGAAATAATATTCAATTAAAACATTATATTCATATTGTCATTTTTTAAAATTAAAAAAGACTAATCTTGCCACAAAAGGGGAATATTTTATATTTTTTAATGGAATATAAAATTATAAAATAAAATGTGAGTTGGTTGTGGGTGGTTGCCAAGGTGTTGCTATGCAGTTGCTAAGCTGTTCTGAGGGTTTTTTGCTTGTATGTTGTTGCTAGGATGTTCTGGACAATTGCTATGTGGTTGCTAAGGTGTTCTGAGGGGTATTCAGTATGTTTGTACAGTATGTGGTTGCTAGGGTGTTCTGGGTGGTTGCTATGCAGTTGTTAATGTCTTCTGAGGGGTTTTCAGCTTTTAGTATGTGGTTGCTAGGGTCTTCTGAGTGTTTGTCATATTACTGCTAATGTGTTTTGAAGGATTTTCAGCAACTCGTACAGTATGTGGTTGTTAGGGTGTTTTGTTGGTTGCTGTGTGGTTGCTAAGGTATTCTGATGTGGTTTCATCATGTTTGTATGCGGTTGTTAAGGTGTTTTGAGGGTTTTTCAGCACATTAGTATGTGGTTGCTAGGGTGTTTTGTTTGTTTGCTGTGTGGTTGCTGAGGTGTTTAGATATGTTTTCATCATGTTTGAATGCAGTTTAACAGGGGTTTCAGCACATTAGCATGTTGTTGCTAGGGTGTTCTGGGTGATTGATATGCTGTTGCTATAGTAAGGTTTTCTGAGGAGTTTTATCATGCATGTATGTTGTTGCAAGGACATTCTGGATGGTTTCTATGTAGTTGCTAAGATGTTCTGGATGGTTGCTATGCAGTTGTTAAGGTGTTTTGAAAGGTTTTAAGCACATTAATATGTGGTTGCTTGGGTGTTCTGGGTGATTGCTATGCGGTTGTTAAGGTGTTTTGAAGGGATTTCCTGCACATTGGTATGTGGTTGCTAGGGTGTTCTGGGGAGTCTGTGTGCAGCTGAGTGTTTGCCATATTACTGCTAATGTGTTTTAAAGGATTTTCAACAACTCGTACAGTATGTGGTTGTTAGGGTGTTTTGTTGGTTGCTGTGTGGTTGCTAAGGTATTCTGATGTGGTTTCATCATGTTTGTATGCGGTTGTTAAGGTGTTTTGAGGGGTTTTCAGCACATTAGTATGTGGTTGCTTGGGTGTTCTGGGTGATTGCTATGCGGTTGTTAAGGTGTTTTGAAGGGATTTCCTGCACACTGGTATGTGGTTGCTAGGGTGTTCTGGGGAGTCGGTGTGCAGCTGAGTGTTTGCCATATTACTGCAAATGTGTTTTAAAGGATTTTCAACAACTCGTACAGTATGTGGTTGTTAGGGTGTTTTGTTGGTTGCTGCGTGGTTGCTAAGGTATTCTGATGTGGTTTCATCATGTTTGTATGCGGTTGTTAAGGTGTTTTGAGGGGTTTTCAGCACATTAGTATGTGGTTGCTAGGGTGTTCTGGGTGATTGCTATGTGGTTGTTAAGGTGTTTTGAAGGGATTCCTGCACATTGGTATGTGGTTGCTAGGGTGTTCTGGGAAGTGGGTGTGCAGCTGCTAGGTGTGTTTTGAGGTGTTTTCAGCATGTTTGTATGTGGTTGTGATATTCTGGTTGGGTGCAATGCAGTTGCTAATGTGTTCTGATGTGGTTTCATCATGTTTGTATGCTGTTGTTAAGGTGTTTTGAGGGGTTTTCAGCACATTAGTATGTGGTTGCTAGGGTGTTCTCGGTAATTGCTATGCAGTTGCTATAGTAAGGTTTTCCGAGGGGTTCCGCATGCTTGTATGATGTTGCTAGGAAGTACTGGACGGTTACTATTTGGTTGTTAACATGTTCTGATGGGTTTTCAGCATGTTTGTATAGAATGTGGTTGCTAGGGTGTTCCAGATGATTGCTATGTGGTTGTTAAGGTGTTTTGAAGGGATTCCTGCACATTGGTATGTGGTTGCTAGGGTGTTCTGGGGAGTGGTTGTGCAGCTGCTAGGTGTGTTTTGAGGTGTTTTCAGCATGTTTGTATGTGGTTGTGATATTTTGGTTGGATGCAATGCGGTTGCTAATGTGTTCTGATGTGGTTTCATCATGTTTGTATGCGGTTATTAAGGTGTTTTGAGGGGTTTTCAGCACATTAGTATGTGGTTGCTAGGATGTTCTGGGTGATTGCTATGCAGTTGCTATAGTAAGGTTTTCTGAAGGGTTCTGCATGCTTGTATGATGTTGCTAGGACATACTGGACGGTTGCTATTTGGTTGCTAAGATGTTCTGATGGGTTTTCAGCATGTTTGTACAGTATATGGTTGCTAGGGTGTTCCAGGTGGTTGCTATGTGGTTGTTAAGGTGTTATGAAGGGTTTCCTGCACATTGGTATGTGGTTGCTAGGGTGTTCTGGGGAGTCGGTGTGCAGCTGCTAGGTGTGTTTTTAGGTGTTTTCAGCATGTTTGTATGTGGTTGTGATATTCTGGTTGGGTGCAATGTGGTTGATAATGTGTTCTGATGTGGTTTGATCATGATTGTATGCGGTTGTTAAGGTGTTTTAAGGGGTTTTCAGCACATTAGTAAGTGGTTGCTAGGGTGTTCCGGGTGATTGCTATGTGGTTACTATAGTAAGGTTTTCTGAGGGGGTTTAGCATGCTTGTATGTTGTTACTAGGATGTTCTAGATAGTTGCTAAGTGGTTGCAAAGGTGTTCTGAGGGCTTTTCAGCATGTTTGTACAGTATGTGGTTGCTAGGGAGTTCCGGATGGTTGCTATGTGGTTGTTAAGGTGCTTTGAAGGGTTTCCTGCACATTGGTATGTGGTTGCTAGGGTGTTCTGGGGAGTCATGTAATCGAATGGGATGCAAGCCAAACTAAAAAATCCAATTAGCCATTTTTTTTTTTTTTTTCGCAAAGATGGTTTCTGTCATTTTGCATAGTTCTCATCAATCAGATGTATGTTCAAGTGTTAATTTTCCCAACAAGTTTGGTTTTATTTAGTTATCTGATGCTATGAAAACTGGGGTATAATGTCATGATTGACAGAATCATGTGCTTACGATTGAGTGGGAGCAGGAGCATGGGCAGGACCTCGATACCATGGCTCCACCTCACGATCACTACAGCGCAGACTCGGGACATAATTGGCAGCGATGTTACTGTGATATTTTGGCTTCATTTTTCTACAGTGGAAGGAAGCAGAGGCACGTTGTCCATCGTTTTTTACAGTCTTTGCTCACACAGCAAGCTCAAATCCAATAGGACTTGCACCTACATTGAGGCTTTTGACAGGACATAAATCCCCCGATTGCTCAAATTACTGCTGAGCACAAATGTGAAATAATGAATCCCTCAGTAGAGCCTTTTCTTTTTAAAACATTACTGGTGCTGAGATGAATACACTGGTTTAACAGCTGGGGTTTTGCACAAATTAAAACTAGTGATTATGCTTTGAATTGTGGGGCTGGGTTATTAAAAAAAAAACAGAACAGCGAGTTGATTATAGGTTAGTTTAACCTTATTTTATAGTTTAACATTTAGGTTGTTTTCAAACAATGCCAGTGCAACACTGAGTCACAGAAAATATTCCAGCTCATTTTGACCCACTCAATATTAATGTCACAATGAGTCACAATAATACAGCCCCCTCGCTCTCATCTTTTATGTCTTTTCCCTCTCCCACCATCTCCATAACCCACCGCTCGCTCTATCTAAGAGGCCTACCAGCAATGAAAGCAAAAACTCCAGGCCATTTAGACAAGCTACTGTGGAATGACTAATTGGTAAAACAATATTTTCTCTCTGATTTTCTCTCTGGTTAAAGTCTCTCTTTCTCTCTCTCTTTTGGAGAATTGGAACAGAATCTGAAAAAGTTTACTTAAGAAGTTTAGTATTTATATTATCCCAACAGGATTTCATATTTTACTGGTAGCTAAAATTGTATCAGCTGGCTTAAGTATGTAAATATCCGTTTCCTTTTTTCAGAGTGTGTGAAGTCGGTCCATCTGTGTTTACTGACTGCCCTTCTGTTCCGTGGCCTTTGCTTCTGTCAGCATGCGGTCACTTCCTCAGGACAGTTCCACACATTTGTCACTTCTAAGATTATGATGGCCTTTAAAGTCAACATGAAATCAAAATTGACTCTGTTTACTTTCTTAAAGGGATAGTTCAAGCAAAAATGAAAAATATGCCTTTCAAAACCTGTATGCAATTCTTTCTTCTGTGAAACAAAAAGCAGGATATAAAAAAAAAAAGAAAAAAAATGCTGGTGTCCAAACTAAATTGGATCTCAACTGTTTCATTGTATAGATGAAAAAATATATATATTTTTTTGTGTTTCGCAGAAAGAAGAAAGACCAAAGTGAGGGTGAGTAAATAATTACATACTTTTTATTTTTGGGTAACTATACCTTTAAGAACAAGGTCAATTTTGATTTCCGATGTTATCCTGTTATTCTCTGAAATATGTCACATTGCTCAAGTCAAATTGGTTGCAAATTCTGTTTTGTGTCGGAGTGATTAATGAGAAACATGGAATAATAATCAGTAGCTCTGAAAACAAACAGGCAAACAGAGGGATCTAAAGGTCAGGAACTGTGAGTAAATTATGCAAGCAAACACACACAAGCACAAAACCTGATACTTTCAAGCAGGTAGACTTAAAACAAACAGAAGACTTAAGTCCCAGAGTGGTCTTGCAACATTCAGAAAGACCTCAAGGCATTGAGCAACCTGCAAACGAGTAGAAAACATGGAGGCTAAAAGAACTAGCGAGTATCAAATGCTAGCATCTAGCAAATGCATTTTCTCAGGAATGTCTTTTCTCCTGCCAGTCCTTAACAGCAAACGCCCCTCAACACACATCTTATCGGCTCCGTTGACTCACACTCTTCATCTCCCGCCTTGCTCCATCCACTTCTAAAGTAGCTTTGAAGTTATTTTGGAATCAATACTTCATGGAAGCCAGCGAACGACTATCAGGATACAGAAGGGAACAGTGAACTAGATTTAAGAAGCCGTTTAGTAAAGAGGGCCAGGCTGACCCTGTCAGGAAGCCAAAGTTACGCTCTCGGGCAGAGGCAGAAACAGATGCAGAGCTGGAATAGCTGAGATTCCTCCAACATGCAGATGCTAGTTTGGATCCAATGACAATCTGCTTTTATTCTTCTTATCAAGATGTAATTTCTATGATCAACAAACCAGCTAATTTGCTCTAAATATCATATTCAGGACATTTAAAGAGTAGTTTAAACAAGCTAGTTTTTTTATAGTACGTTATTATGTTTCAAACTAACTATGCTAGCTATGCTAATCTTCATAACAGTTCTGATATTTGGAGGGAAATTGTGCTGATACAGACATAGTTGCGTCACTTGCAGCTGTGCACACATAGTGGTGGCAGAAAAAGAGTAGTAACAAGTGGAGGAAAATGGGCAAAATCCACAGAATAAGAGGAAAATGTTTTATTGTGCCTTTGGTTATCAGAATCGGAATGCAAAAAAATATGGTCTTCATTTGACATTTTACATACAGTGCCCTCCACAATTATTGGCACGCTTAGTAATTATGAGCAAAAGCAGCTGTGAAAATAAATCTGCATTGTTTAGCCTTTTGATCTTTCATTCAAAAAAATCACAAAATTATAACCTTTCATTTAAGGAAAATAATTCAAAGTGGGGGGAAACTTACATTATTAAATAAATGTTTTTCTCCAAAACACATTGGCCACAATTATTGGCCTTTTATTCAAAACTTTTTGCAACCTCCTTTCCACCCTGGTGTGCTAAAAAAAAAATGTAAATATGAATGGGTTTCCCCCCTCTTTCAACAGTTTTCCTTCAATGAAAGGTTAGAATTTTGTGATTTTTTTGAATGAAAGATCAAAAGGATAAACAATGCAGATTTATTTTCACATCCACCTTTGCTCATATTTACTAAGGGTGCCAATAATTGTGGAGGGTACTGTAGATGACTTTTAAACATAGCCTATAACATTTTTATTTCAATATTCTGCCTTTTTTCTTGCATTTGCATGATTATATCTCCAAGTTCGGACTTTGTAAATGAGTTTATATCACAATTCTGAGGGGAGAAAAGTCAGAATTGCAGGATATAAACTGGCAGAATAACGAGTATATCTCACAATTCTGTTTTTCCTTCTAAGAATTGTGAATTATAAACTCGGATTTGCAAGAGAAAAAGTCACAATTGTGAGATATAAACTCGAAATTAACTTTTTAAATTATTTTATTCTGTGGCTTCCACAGACTGCTTCTGTAGAACTGTCATTTTCTGCCACCGGTAGGCTCCGCCCACAAATAACGTCATTGCTGTTTGCAAACACAAAATAGGTCTATCAGCCACGTGGATTTATAATGAAAAATTGTATTAAACACACACACACACTCACTGGCCACTTTATTAGGTACACCTTTTCAACTACTTGCCAATCACATGGCAGCACCTCAATGCATTTAGCCATGTAGACATGATCAACACCAACTGCCGCAGTTTAATCTCAACATCAGAATGAGGAAGGAAAGGTGATTTAAGTGACTTTGAGCATGGCATATTGTTGGTGCCAGACGGAAACTGCTGATCTACTGGGATTTTCACGCACCACCACCGATGGTCCTAAAAAGAGAAAATATCCTGTGAGCGGCAGTTTTGTGGGTGAAAATGCCTTGTTGATGCTAGAGGTCAGAGGAGAATGACCAGACTGGTTCGAACTAATAGAAAGGCAACAGTAACTCAAATAACCACTCGTTAAAACCGAGGTCTGCAGAAGAGCATCTCTGAACACACAGTTCATCAAACCTTGAAACAGATGGGCTAACAGCAGAGGAACAGAACGGGTGCCATCCATGTCAGCTTAGAACAGGAAACTGAGGCTACAATTCACACGGGCTCAACAAAACTGGACAACAGAAGACTGGAAAAACATTGTCTGGCCTATTGAATCTCGATTTCTGCTGCGACATTCAGATGTTAGGGTCAGAATTTGGCATAAACATCATGAAAGCATGGATCCATCCTGCCCTTTATCAATGGTTCAGGCTGGTGGTGGTGTAATTGTGTTCTTGGCACACTTTGGGCCTCTTAGTACCAATTAAGCATTGTTTAAACACCACAAACTCCCTGAGTATTGTTGCTGACCATGTCCATCCCTTTATAACCACAGTGGACCCATCTTCTGATGGCTACTTCCAGCAGGATAATGCGCCATATCACAAGATCTGTCATGTCACAGATCTCAATCCAACTGAGCACCTTTGGGATGTGGTGGAATGGGAGATTCGCATCATAGTTGTGCAGTCGACAAATCTGCAGCAACTGTGTGATGTTTTCATGTCAATATGGACAAAAATCTCTGAGGAATCTTGCCAGCACCTTGTTGAATGTATGCCACGGAGAATTAAGGCACTTCTGAAGGCTTTAGCCGTACTAGCAAGGTGTACAAAGTGGCCAGTGAATGTATATGTGTATTATATACATATATATTCAATGTGCACATGTTTTGATGTTAAAACCTAAGAAAAAACAGAAGATTCCAACATGTTGAAGTTTTCTGGTGTTGACCTTAACATGAGAGTTCCAGTAAAGTATTCTGATGGCTTCAGGGTTTAATTTAACAACAGGACACAAAGTCTTACAGCTATTTCTCTGATCACTTCATTTTGCCAGAGGAAATCTAAAGGCTTGTCAATCATCGTAAAAGCTGCTCTGGAGAAGATCACATGCTCTCACGGCGCTCGTGGAATCACATGCACGAGTGTGCGTGTGTGAGCACGCGTCTGACGAATGCTAATTAAACAGATTACAACGGTGGTACGAGTGACTCGCAGTGATAAAGGAGGTGACCTACTACTAATGTTCTCCACCCATTCTATTTAATCCAATTGAAAGTCTTTCTGCACGCCTCTTTGTTCGGGCTCAACCTGCCACTCAAATGATCATTGTGTTCCCATTCACTTTTTCACTCAACAATGTGTTACGTAAATCTAGCATGGATGCAGCGGCTATTCAGCGTACCAACAAAGAGCTGTATTGTCTTATTGTGTGTCTCTCAAAGTTTAGCATTTAAAGGCAAATAAACAGATGAACCGATCTGAAAGTGAGATAAACACCCAATTCCAAGCAGCAAGACAGCAACAAAATGAACCTTTTTTAGCTTCTCTTGAAAGGAAAACAACATGCATTCTTTAAAGAGACAGCCATGTAATCCAGGGTCTTAAGGGGTCATTACACAACTGATTAAGCACACATACATCGGTTGGATGTCTGTGAAAGAACATTTTGTTGTATGTTTTCATATTTAATATTGTGCGTACTATGGAAGCATGTTTTTGTCTCTGAAAAAGTAAAAAGAGGCAGTTGTAAAATAAATGTCACACTGCAAGCCTAACTGCCAGAAATAGTCACATTGTGAGATATAAAGTCACAATTATGAGAAAAGAAAAGTGGAAATAGTGAGATATCAAAAAAAAAAAAAAAAAAAAAAAAAAAGTCTCATATTGTGATTTTAAAGGGTTAGTTCACCCAAAAATGAAAATTATCTGATAATGTACTCACCCTCAAGTCACCCACAGTCAGAGTTATATTCAAAAATATTCTGGCTTTTCCAAGCTTTATAATGGGAGTGAATAGTAACCGAGAATTTGAAGCACAAAAAGAGAATTTTTAAAGAGAAAGAGTAGTTTGAGTTTTTTTAACCACGAGAGTCTACTCTCACCTAAGCTTATGTTACTCCTACATCCTGCGTCATACACCGGAACTCGACTCTCTCGTGAATACGCGGATGGACATTACCGAAAGCTAGTTATTATAGTTTATAAAGTTATAAATATGGATATTTTTCTTACAAAAATGCATCGCTTCACTTCAGAAGGCCTTTATTAACCCCCTGCAGCCGTATGGATTACTTTTATGATGGATGGATGTGCTTTTTTGGGCTTCAAATTCACGGTTACTATTCACTTCCATTATAAAGCTCAGAAATGTTTGTAATATAACTCTGATTGTGTTTGGCTGAAAGATTAAAGTCATATACACCTAGGATGGCTTGCGGGTGAGTAAATTATGGGGTAATTTTCATTTTTGGGTGAACGAACCCTTTAATTCAAATTGTGAAAAATAATGAAATTTGCAAGAAATAATCACAATTATGAGAAATATGATCACAATTAAAAAAAAATATATATCACATTGGAAAATCAGCACTTGTTGTGTAAAGTTCCAGTACAATTAAGAAATGACAAACAAAATCAGTAAAAGATTGCAGAATATCACAATATTAGAACTCAGATATCAATTCAATATTCTCCCAATGTGATTTCATAATGCATATTTGAGTGATCTCCTCCTTTCACTCAATCCCACCCTTGCTCTTTATCCATTTCATCTATTTATTCAGAAAAAACCTCGTCACATGGGGGTTCTTAAGCTCCATACCCGCACACAGGAAGTCCACTTCCCTTGCCAACGTACACAGTTGCTAAGCGCTTCTGCCTCTTTCCTCAGATCTAATGCGGGCTTTTTACAGCTGCCAATGGCCAAACATTTATTTTCTTTTGTGCCAACAGGAAACACAAACTCAAGCCGACCAGATGATAAGGTAGCCACATCCAAACTAAGCCAGTAAGCTGCATTTCATTTCAAATTGCGATCGAGACCATCTTATGCCCAACCTGAGGTAAATCCGCCCAGTGATACACCATTTAACTCCATCTCTCATTTCCTCCAGAGATCTATCTGAGATGAGCAGGCAATGTGGCTTAAGGACTCATATCTGCTCAGCTTTCAGCGTCTTCGCTGGGCCCGCAAGCGCTTTGTGGCTGACCGTCCCGCTCGACGGCCGGCAGAAAGAGATAATGAAAATCAGAGATAAAGACGATAAGGCTGAAATGGCGGCAGTCGTTTTTGAACGGAGAGCTCAATCCAGCCCAGACAAGCAGATTAGGAATGACATTTGTCTGCTTGGATTGATAACTACATCTATGCCAGTGAGGCTTACAGAAAGGGGCCGGACAGATTATGTCAACATCCAAAGGCATATCATGTTGGTGGAGAAAAGGATCAACAGAGCGTGTCTATCAAAAAACCCATCCAAAACCAGAATAGAACACGGAATTGAATTGAAGTGATAGCGATTCGAGAAATTCGGGCGAGTACCTGCATTTTGCAGGTGTGTACAGTGAAGCGTGACTCATATCTCAGAGACGCTAAAAATACACAGCCTATGCATTTACTCCGCGGGCACGGAGGACACACATGCTGTGATGGAGGATGGGTTTTCATGTCACAACAACATATGTAGCTGGATTCAGCTAGCTACAAGACATAAGTCAACGTACCCTTCATGCTGACCCCTAGTAGAAGTACTGTAGCAGTACCAGCAATGCTATTAGATGATAATACATTGGCCATAAATGATATTTATGTACTGTGGAAGTTTTTTTTTTTTTTTTTAAAGAATGCTAAAACACCAAGGTATCAGCATGAAATATGCCCAACACAGTTTCATGGGAAGCTATACATGGTGAATTCAGGGTGATTAGGACACTTTTTGCCATTGAGATGACTTGGAAAAAGTCTCACAATCAACCTGAATTCACCCTATATATATATTATCACATTCAAATTAGTATGACTTCTCATGATGTCCAATAAATGTACTACTTCATAGTACTTTTTGGCATCTTTTTTTTGTAATTGAATGATATACTGAGTTTCAGGTGCCAAATGAAAGCTCAGATGAAACGTTAACAATAAGATTTCCAAAAATTCACTGAACCAGCCTTCCTAAAAGCTCAGTGGATATCCTTTGTGAAAAAGAAGTACACTTAAGCATATTTTCAAAAAGAGTACTTATTATGGATATAATAAACAGATATAATGTTATCGGACAATTTTTTGCAGTGACTACTTTTTTGACTAGACTTAGACTAACCTTTGACTGCTTTTTTGACCCACTTAAGTAGGGCTTAAGTACATGTATATATTATAATTACTTCTATTGTATTTGAAATATGGTTAAAGTGAACTGCCAGTTGAGCTGGCAAGCATTTACGGTAATGTCATTTCTGTCATGTACTTAAATATAGTTGTAATTACACAAATATTGTAATTTGTAATAATGAAGTTGCATTTTAGTACATTTAGGCCTGGTTTCACAGACAGGGTTTAGATTAAGCCAGGATTAGGCCTTAGTTCAATTAGGATATTTAAGTAGCTTTTTAAAATGAGCCTTAGAAAAAAACCTTACTGGTGTGACTTTTGAGACAAAACAATGCCACTGATATATTTTAAGAACAGCTCAAACATGGATTTTAGTTTGGGACTATCTTAAGGCTTGTCTATGAAACCAGGGTTCATTTTATAGTCTGAGTTTTACAGACTTAGATTAATCCGGGAGTAGGCCTTTAACTAGGCCGGGAGTAGGCTGATTTAATAATCTTTTGTTGTACATTAAAGATTTAAAAACATCAGTACACCTTTAAAAAGTGTACTGTTAAAACTGTTTTATTTAATTGATATTATATTATCTGCAAGTTTTTTTTTTTATTTTTTATATTTTTTAAATATACTTCTAAGATATACAACAAGTTCACATTCAGTACAATTCAGCACTTATTTTTCACAAGGGATGTCAGAGTATGTTGAGGCAAAGATGAAGTTTTCTCAGCATTCACCTTTGCAAATTCTTACGTTTTTTCTCTACATACTTGTGAAGCGCTATTCCAATTAAAATCACCTCTTTAGGAAAATATAAGCTGGTCCAAGTAGCATGTTCTAAAACCCAGTTTGACCAACTTATGCTGATATAAGCAGCTGGCAGCCGGTTTGTTGGTCCAAGATGGCCTATGATGAATAACCAGTGTGGACCAATTAATGACCAGCTCAGACTGGCTATAAACCAGATAGCAAGTTCCACAATACAGCTATCAGCTTAAGCTGGATATTCCTGCAGGGAATGGATCCCCGGCGTTCTCAGACTCAGCGTAAACTCTAGTGCGTGGGTGACCTTAGTCAAATGCTTTGCATCTATTAAAATATTAAAGGCTTAAAAAAAAAAAAAAAAAAATTACTTTGAATTTAAAACGTAGAAAAAATGTGTTGCTGATCTTGTGACAGCAAAACTGGAGTAAAAATGAAAGGAGTATGTAACATCAATACGCAGAGTCCAAAAACGACAACATAACCCCTCTAGCACACTACAGGGGAAAAAAACAACAGCAACAGCAGCGGCACACTATCGAGCACATCAACCTCTCCTTTAATGCCCTACTGAGAGTTGCATGCAGTGATCGATGGAAAAACAACAAGATGAAATCTGGCAGGCCAATATAGCCAGATGATCCTGTATTTCTGATGACCTCAGGATGGACAGTGGCCAGCCCATGTGCCACGGCTAACACAGGCATGAACGGATGAGGTGACTTTTTCAACTCTTCATCCTGGTCACAGAAAACAATTCGATCCCAGGGGCCCAGCCTGAGTTTTCTCAGCTTTCATGAGAGCAGGGGTGAGAAATGAACAAAAGATTTATTTCAACGCGCTCACCAATGCCTGTGACTTTGGGATGAAATCACAGCATTTCCTTTTTATCTCTACTCTAATCTGGTTTTAGATGGCACCACAACTTTTAGCCACACAGTGACAGCATTTTTTATATCAGTCATATATTTATTTTTTTCCTCTAATGTTCACTTATAGTTAGTTCCACCATGACCATTTTCACCCTTAAACTTCATTATACCAGAAATATGATAACAGAACACCATGATTATATGATTATATATATATATATATATATATATATATATATATATATATATATATATATATATATATATATATATATATATATCAGGGGCGTTTCCTCCGAGGAGGCAAGGGAGGCAGTGCCTCCTCAAAAAAAAAAATATAGGATGAGAAAATAATCCATATTACATATAAAACAACACAAATATTACAAATTACGACATTAAAAAGAGCACAAGTCACTCGTATTTCTTAAGGAACACTGCACAACAGCGACACCCGCAGGTGAAGTTACAGCAAGAGACATGCCTCCCTTTGCACGCATTAAAAACCATAGAAAACCATTAGACCCCTGGCGTGCAGTGGGTTTTGTGGGGGGTAATTGAGAATGAATGGGGGAAAGTCATGTGAGAGGAGGCAATGTCACCATCGCGCTATAATTGGATGTAACTGGTTATGAATGGACATGATTGGTTTGTGTGATAAATCCCGCCTCTAGTTGACGTGCACGTTCTGCGGGTCAGTTTGAATGAACAAATGATGGCATCAATGGGAAGACTAATTGAAAAGTAAGTAAACAGATCACAGTTAGATATCACTGCTTTATGTCACGTCAAAATCAAACTTGAAATGGACTGAAAGCTTGATGACTGTGGGCTTTTTCTAGTGCAATTAAAAATACAATTCGTGTCTGTGATAGATGGACGGTGTTTATGGAGCATGATCCAAAATATCCTAGGTTGACAATTAAAAAGAAAAACATCAATACACAAATAAAATATATTGTTTAAATTATTATTGCCTTTAGTTATTATTTTGGAATGAATGTAGAAATGCTTAAAAAACTAACTTGATGAGATTGACTTGGTTTTGATAAGTAGAACATTTAAATTATAAATTACACTCTAAAAAATGCTGGGTTAAAAACAACACAAGTTGGATTGAAAATGGACAAACCCAGCGATTGTGTTGTTTTAACCCAGCGGTTGGGTTAAATGTTTGCCTAACCTGCTAGGTAGTTTTATTTAAACCAACTATTGTTTAAAAATTGCTATATGACTAGCTTAAAATGAACCCAAAATATGTTGGGAAATTAAAAACCAGATGCAAATAGAGACAACAATAATAGACAAAAGGTGAATGTTTATAAATAATCTTTAATATTTTATTAATATAAATTTAATAGTTGAATAGTTTATTAATATAAATTTATTAATAAGCAATTTAATAAATATTTATTGTTTAATAATTATTCATTGAACATTAAAATGTTCATTTCCAACATACTTTGGGTTAATTTTAATTAAGCAATACAGTCATTTTTAAACAATAGTTGAGTTAAATAAAACTACCCAGCAGGTTGGGCAAACATTTAACCCTATCGCTGGGTTAAAACAACCCAATCGCTGGGTTTGTCCATTTTCAACCCAACTTGGGTTGTTTTTAACCCAGCATTTTTTAGAGTGTACAAAACAGAATTGTATTTGGTTTCTTTTTTTCTTTTTATGATGTATTATTAACAAAATTCGGGAGGAGCAAGTTCAGATAATTAACCTAATTAGCACAGGTGGAGAGAATTCAGTTAATCAACTCAACCAATGTCAAAGGATTGACTTCCGTTCATCTGAGAGTTTATCATCATCCCTCCTCCACTCCATCTCCTCACTTATTGTTCTATCTACTTTTACCACACCGGGCTGAGTACTCTGGGTACGGGACAAAATTCCGAGCTCGGAGCCCTCTCCCCGGACAGCATGCCAAATACGCATAACTTTACTCTATTTAATTATATGGATATGTGAACTCGTGAATGATGTAATGTAAAGTAATGTTCATTTAACAAGGAAGACGTGTAAACGTTAAGAGTAATGCACGTGAATTTACACTGATTCATAAATAAATAAAAAATCTGCCTCCTCATTTCAAAACACCACTGCACGCCACTGAAATGTATATATATGAATATTCAAACCACTCATCCTACAGCTATGTAGGTCTCAGGACATTATATTATATATATACCAATTTTTACTAGCATAACAGTTTGTAACAATTTGTTTATGTGGTATTTATGTGGTGTATTTTTTAATAGGTTTGTTTAGTGACCTTTAATCAGTGCAGATTTGTTTTCCATTTTTTTGTATTTTATTCAAAATCCTAAAATTTTCATAGTTTCAGTTTCAGATTAGATTTTGATTCCTCAATGTATATGAGTCCCATATGGATCTTATTACATTCCGTTCAGCAGGAAATAACAACAAGCAGCAGAAAGTTAAAAACACGCTCACATGAAAAATAAATGTGCCGAGATGACTGGAGATGAAGGAAAAGTGCAAGCGCACACACTTGACAAAAATTCCCCCTCACCGTATATAATTCCGTTCTCTGCACTCTGTATGTTTTCCCTGTTCCGTATTCCCAGGTAATAGGGTCAGAGAATCTCATTGCGGCTGGAGCTGCAGACTTCTATATTATCATTTGGCTGCCAGCACAGCCTGTGAGCACAAATGTAATGATATTTTGTTACCCACCATCTGCCACACGGCCCAAAACACTTCCTCCGCAATACAATACCCTCTTGGAGCAAGGCTGCGAGGGCTCCGCCACGTACCGTACACGGCCACGGCCACGTATGACAGGCAATACTCCCACCACAACAAACACACAACACAACACAGACAGCTGCCGTGATAGGTCACATAATCTGACTAAATGCTAGCATAACGCTAGCTAAGCTATACAGATATTCAACCCACAGGAAGAGTGGAAGACGACTTTTCAACCTTCAAAAAAACAGGTCACCCAATGGAAATGTATTTAATTTCAATCATATACTCTCATCATTTACTTTTTTTTTTCTTACAAAAAAATGCAAAATTAGATGTTAGAGCTCCTGTTTTCCTTCACAGCAAAAGTGCATGGCTATTTATACTCCCAAAATCCAAACATGAAGAAAGCAGCATAAAATGCACTTTACTCCGAATCTTCTGACAACATATGACAGGAACAGACAACATTTAGGCTGCTAATGTCATTTTTTACTGAATAATTCCTTCAGAAGTTTCTTCAGCAAAGTATGATTAGCATTTGCAATGTGGTTTATGCTAACAACAATGTATCTGCGCTTCCAGACAATAACTGTGAAGTGTGCCCCTGACTACATGAGAAGAGTGGAAGAGAAAGTGTGTAGACAGCGTGTGAAAAAATGCTTGTGGCAAGGACCAACCCTGCATGACCACTAAAAGCCCGGAATCGGGAGAACTGTCGCTATCGGTTTCCGTTAATTTCCGCTAATAGGCCCCGCAGTCATCCGCTAGCCGGAACTTTGGCCGTGTATAATGTTAATTAGATTTTCTTTTTGGACCGTTCGCCGAACGCTTGTCAACATCCTGTCACATCCTCGAAAATTCTCATAGTGACACAGCCTAAAAGCCATTTTTTTGGCCGGGCACCAAAGCGCCGCTAGGCACCAAGCATCTGGCAAATAAAATAACATAAACTAAAACTAAAGAAGAGACAAAAGGGACGTTCAATAAGAAATGTCCGACAGAAAAAACGTGTTATTCTATTGGCCTGATCCAATCAGACAAACGTGAAAAATTGTCCTTGCTTTTGCTAACGGCTAGTTTTATTTAGCCATTAGTCATTCCCTGATCACATTCCAGAGCCTATCAATGATTAACAAAATGTTGACACATAATGGATGGATTTGCCTTGGGGTCAGAGCTTTAAATAATTCAAACCATCAGGGTAAACATAAGCATTACTGATGCATTTATTCATAAAAAATCAAGAAATAAATGCAAATCAAGTGGTCTCATTCTAAAAATGAGCATCTGTGTTTTCTTTAACAAAAGTTGCTCTGCAGCCACTTGCAAACAGTCCTCAAGGAAATGAGAGCTGGTACATTGATTCTGCCCTAGGTCGCCTTTCACTCTGAAACAAACACATGCTTTGCTGTCCAGAGGCGTTTGTTTTGACAAAAACATATTTCAGCAACTTAAAAGTTATGATAAACTGATACGTCAGCCAAGCTGGTCGATATTTGACCATTTTTAGATGATTGGCAATATAGATAGATTAGGGTCCAATTCTCACTATTAACTAACTTTTAACTACAACTTTTCCCTCAATAAACTCCTAATTACTGCTTATTAATAGTTAGGTAGTAGTTAAGTTTAGGTATTGGATAGGGTTTAGCGATGTAGAATATGGTCATGCAGAATATGCTAGTACCAATAAACAGCCAATATACTAATAGTGAGAATTTGACCCTAAGCTAAAGTGTTACCAAATTTTGTGTGTATTTTGAACAAATGCGAGTAATGATTGTTTAAGGCTTGATTTTAGACGCTTGTTCCACGTGGAGTCATCTGCCCTAAATGTTGGGGTGTGGGCTAATTTAAAGCAAAATGTGTGTGCGTGTATGTGTGTTGGGGTGGTTATCATCTTCTTTATTCTCCTCTCCTATCCTGACTGTCTCCTCATCTCCTCTCTGTCACGCCTGGCCACTCTCCATTCCATTTCCCCAATGGTTCATCCATCGCCACCTCCGGTGAGTGGCGAGCGGAGCCCGGGGTGATTAACGCAAGAAAAATGGCAGGACTGGCAGCGTAAATCCAAAGAGGTTTCAGGAGGAACACGGGCGCTTGTCTCCGCATGAAGAATGGAGAACCGGCTGGGCCAAAACCCTTCCTGGAAGTATCCTATCCCGTCCTACACGGGTGGAATACAGAGAAAGGAATTCATGAAAAAGTACGGAAAATCCACAGCGCTCCCAGGGGCATGAGAGTAGAAGCCCATCTGTCGGACATCTGGTCAGAGGAGCTCTTGTGAAAAAGAAGTGTGCTTCATTTTATTGAATGTGTACTTGTAGTGTACTTCAAATCTTAAAAGCATATTTAAAAGTTGTACTTGCAGATAATATAATATTTATGAAAATGAAGGTCACTTAAATGGATGGTTAACCCAAAAATTAAGATTACCCCATGATTTACTCACCCTCAAGCCATCCTAGGTCTATATAACTTTGTTCTTTCAGCCAAACACGGTCAGAGTTATATTAAATAATGTCCTGGCTTTCCCAAGTTTTATAATGGCAGTGAATAGAGGATCAGATTTTAAAGCCCCAAAAAGTGCAATGTGCAAATATACCCACACTGCTCCAGGGGGTTAATAAAGGCCTTCTGAAGCAAAGTGATGCATCTGTGTAAGAAAAACATCCATATAAAATCTTAAATAACTAGCTTCAGGCAGACGGCCATACGCACGTTGACTTATGCCAAAAGAATAACCCCTGACGGGATGTAGAGCATAAGCTTTGATACCTCTCGACTTTCATTTAGTTTCAGAAGGCCTTTATTAACCCCCTGGAGCCATGTGGTTATCTTATATGATGGATAACTGCACTTTTTTGGGATTCAAAATCTTATCCTCTATTTGCTGCCATTAGTAAAGCTTGGAAGTGCCAAGACATTATTTAATATAACTCTGATTGTATTCCTCTGAAAGAAGAAAGTCATATACTGTACACCTAGGATGGGTTGAGGGTGAGTAAATAATGGGGTAATCTTCATTTTTGGTTGAACTAACCCTTTAAGTGTACTTAAAGAGAATCCAATTTCATGAATCCACTTTTAAATTGTGCACTTATGTCAAATTAAGTACATTTTAAATCTCAAAAGATTATTACAACATATTGAAGAACACAAAATGAAGTGTTCAGTTCATGAGTATAATTTTATCTGTAGTTTGTTATTTGGTAATTAATATATTTTAACGTATTGCAACATCATTGTTACAAATGTGTAATTCCATATATATTTAAAACATTATATATTTATGAAATAACATTAAAGTGTATTATAGTTTACCATAAATAGTTATCAGTACATTCAACAAACCACATTTCAAAAGACAATAGAAGTAATTATGAAATTACATAAAGAAGTCCTACTTAGTTCAGCTAATTGCATTTAATATACATTTAAACTATAATACATTTTCATGTAATTGCAGTTAACATGCAATAAAAGGTCAAACTGAAAATATTATTCTTTTAAAGTATATTATTTCTGTAACAAGTACTCTTTTTTTAAAAAAAACCTGCTCAAATCATTTTCACAAGGGAGTGAAAGACCTTCAGCGTACTGGTCGGGAAATTTTAGAACTAAAGTTACTGTATAGTTCACTCAAAAAATTCTGTCATCACTTACTCTTCCTCATATCATTCCCGTATGACTTTTTTTCTTCTGCAGAACAGAAGAAAAGTCTGTTTTCCACAGAATTATGATAAATTGAGGACTAAAGCTTTCATGCTTCAAAAAGATGCAAAGCACCGCAGAAGCATCATAAAAGCAGTCCATAAGTCTTGCACACTAAATTCCAAGTCTTCTGAAGTCATACAGCAGCTTTGAGACAGACTGACATAAGTCAGAAGTCAAACAGACTACTTTAATGATATTTTATGGTGCTTTTGCGTCCTTTTTGAGGCTTGAAAGCTTTGGTTCCTGTTCATTGTACCTGCCTGGAAAAGAGCATGGAAAACAAAATGTCTCTTTTTGTGTTCCACTGAAGAATGACATGAGAGAGTATATAATGATAGAATTTCTGAGTGAAATATTCCCAAACACAGAAACATCAATGTAGCCTCATTCGCTGAGACCCAGTACAGGAGGTTACAAGAGGTCAAACACAGCCAATCCAATCAGTAGTCACGGCACTAACCCATCAGCACTAGTCAAGGTAGAGTGAACCATCAAAGACACAACCCAGCCAGAAAAGGCAATCACAGTTGTCAAGCGGCAAAGAAATGAAAAAAGTATTTCTACTTTTGGGTTTGATTTCATGCTTGTACATTGAACTGCCACTCGGCTGCTGTTTGAGCTTAACGTCAGGCACATTTACCGCTCTTTGCAATGCTGATTGTTTTTAATATGAAAAAATGGCAGGAAAGAAAAGTGGAAGACAGGGAAGAAACTGCCTTAAAGTAAGACGCCAGAAAATGACAATTCTCTTTTCTCATCTGAATTTGCATGTTTGTCAAAGCTATCATTGTATGGTCATGGTGATTACATGGCTAATTAATATATTTAAAATAAAGCAGTAAGCCTTCAAAATCCTCTCCAAAGCCACTTCATTTGCAGAAACAACTTTTTTTATGGGTACTCTATCCATTGCCTGATTAGAAATGTTAGAAAATTACTTTACATGTATCTATTCTTAATCATGATAATGTTAAAGTGCCCCTATTATGCCTTTTTTAGGGTTCCTGATATTGTTTTGGGATTCTTCTACAACAGATTTGCATGCATGCAAGGTCAAAAAACACTTTAGTTTTCTCATAATATACATTTAATTTCACCTGAGTTTTCAATGATTGGTAAACGGTTCATCAGAAGCAGTTCAAAGAATCAGTCTATCTAAACTGTGAGCCTACACTGCTCTGATTGGTCAGATGGCCCAGTCCTTTGTGATTGGCCTACTGTGCGCATTACCATAACTGAATGACAGCTATCAATTCACAAGACATTGTATACAATGTGTGGACAGAAAAGATAGCATCGATTTTTATTTACGTTTTAAAGTCATGCGCCCTCTAGCTGGTGTAAAAATAATGACAGTGTCGTGTTACGTCTGTCATCATGAAATGAGGTATGACTGTCTTTACCAATCATAATGCGTGTTCATTTGTCCTATTTTTATTTAGCAAAACTCTTTTTTTATTTTTTATTAATGACTACACTGTTTACAGTTTACAGAAAGAATACTTAGCTATGACTAGTTAGCATGGACTAGCATCCTAACATCCTATTACAATACAGACAGAGCTCCACTCTACTGTAATAATAAAAACTGTTTGTTTTGTAAGTTGTAAACTCCCACGTTAGCCGAGCACAAACATGAATAGCTGATAATGCATTACACTCTGTAAAAATAAGTCATGCTCCATCTTGGATCATTACTCCAAGTAATAAGCTGCATTAATCGACACATTTTTAGACAATATTGGACCCATATCTGAATAGCAGAACTACAGAAACGTGAGTTAGCCGAGAGACAAACAGACTAGGGTGTACGGTACACAACATAACATACAAAACTATGATTTTTGAAAGATTGCAAGAAGATATAAACATCAATTATTAATCATACTTACAAGTCGAGATTCAGAGGAGCAAGCTGGTCCAAATAAACTGGACATTGATCCATATTAGCGTTTTGTGAATCCTGCGTTAAACTCCCCAAAGTTTGAAAAGTAGTCATCAGTAAAATGACAGGAACACAACAAAAGATTGTACTGCTGTACAATCTGCTGAAAAAAATAATTTTCCTGGCGGGCAATATGCTAATGTTTCATTGTGATGTCACAACGAAACGGCTTGGGATTCGTTTTACAAACGACTCATTTAATATAGGCCTAACAGATTAGCATAGTGCTAACTGATTACGAAAAGCTTTTTTGTTAGCTAGAGCAATACAAAACACAATGTTTTTGACACTGGTATACATAGGATTGATCACTAAGTAAATTAAATGATAGTCAAAAAGATTTTCATAAAATGCCTGATATTAAACAAGCACTGATTTTACACAATGAAGCTTGTTAGCCAAATCGATAATCTCACAATGGTGAAACAGCCTAGCGGCCAATTGATTGGCTTGATACAGTATATTGTGTAGTCAAAAGCTAAACTGTAAACATATTGACTTTGAATGCTAGAATTAAGCTAATTAATTTTCATATCAGCTGCTTTACAATGACTGCGAAAAAAAGGCCTATCTAAAGAGATTTCAGAGTTGTAACTGTCTGCTATATAAAAATAGAAAAAAAGGTTGTTGAAGGTTATTACCATTTGTGCAATTACATTTTCGGCACTGGCACACCCAATTCTGTTGAGTTTGGGCGGGGCTAAGTTCTAGACTGACCAATGACAGATGGGGGTCATCTTCAGGAAACTGTAAATTTTTGCAAAGGAAACGACACAATTCATCTTTAAGGAATTATCATGCTAGTATCATAGCAAAGAACATCCTCAGTAACTTCAGAGGCCCAACGATTCTGCATCAGTACAGAAACCTAAAGATCTGTACGGCAGGATATTCCAAGAGAGTTACAGGAAGAGTCCGGTCATAAGGGAACATGCGTGTGTATAATGTACTCGTCTAATTCACTATACGCACACTGAGTGACTGTTACGAGTGGAATAAATCAGAACGGACAGACACTAATCACAAGCCATTTTCCGAGCAGACTCGATACAGGTCTGACTGATGAAAGCACAGATATCTGGAGTGGCGGAAAGACAGCGGGAATCTCGCCAATTTGAGAAGAGAAGGAGGGAGAGAATAGAAAAAAGCATTGTACTTTAAACAGCTTCCCTAGAAGTAAGACAAATTGGGCAGCGTGGTGCAGTCCGCAGGCTGCGTCTCGCCCGCTCTCTCTCTTGGTGGAAGAGGCTAGCGTCCTCCCAAGCATTAAAGTGGAAAAACCAACTACACTGCAAAAATTTAATGAGAAGACTCACAACTCCGGCCTAACACTGGCTCACTGACACAACGCTCCTTGGCATGTGGTTATTTTCCCCTTCTCGTCTTTTCTTTCCTCTTTTTGCCACGGAAGCAGAGGAAATATCAAGGGGCTGTAACCGGCCTGGCCCTCTCAGTCGTGGTCTAATGCAACACTAATGCGTTGTGTCTGTGAAAATGGGCATTCAGAATACGTGACCGTGCTTCCCAGAAACGCCACGGCATTACCTCATTTATATGGCCACTGAGAGACTGTACGCGTCCACGCACAAACAAATTATTTGCTGCCGCAATTTCCAAGGCTGATGTGATATATGGAGGGTGTCTAATAGTTAGCCTCGCTCCTTTTCTGCCGTTTTTGTTCCTCTTTTTCAAAGGGGGACAAATAGTGTGGGGAGAAATAGAACCAAATGGAATGAACTGGCCTACAAAACCATTAGGCTACAATTCCCTGACTGACAAACACCCATCACATGGACAACATCACCCTAAAGGCTGTATCATTACACGCAAGACCTGAACCGCAGCCCGCAACCTCCAAATTAAGGTTATTTCTCTATTGAAAGCAGGCCTGTCCATGACAGACATCTCATCAAGGGCTCTGGGCAGAGATTGGCCTTTTACTCTGATCCTGACTGGATTACGCAGCCTAAATCCCAGCCATTACCTTTCAAGAATGAACCGAAAAACTGATATCAGATTACAAGGGGAGGGTTCTTCTTATGGGCATCCAGAAGAGGATTTCACAAAAGTGAATTTAAAGGGATAGTACACCCAAAAATGACATTTACTCACCCTCATTTTTTGCTCATTTAGTATGATTAACTTTCTACTATGGATATTTTAAAAAATGTCTATAGAATGAAAGTAAATGACATTGTAAAAAGTACTTTATTAGCAACGTTTCGATCGTAAGATCTTCATCAGGTAGAATTGATGAAGATCTTACGATCAAACGTTGCTAATAAAGTACCTTTTTATTGTTTTGCAAGTTGATAGTGTGCAGGATTTTCCTGTTTTTTTCATATTTTGACTATACCAGTCTTTTTTCCTACGCACCTATCTATCACCTACAGGTGTGCAACGTTAATTGTTCATTGATGTTGATTTTACTGAAAATGTTTGGTCGCTATTATGGTGATCAGTGTTCCATTTAGTTTGCCAAGTTTGACTCTTTGCTTTTTATGTCAGTTTGTGGTTTTTGTAGTGGTGTTTGCTAATTTTACACATTTAAAATGGTTGACTTTTAGGGAATTAATTTGATTAATTCTAACTCAAATCTTATATGTTGAATTTAATTAATAATATTGCTTGTAATCTGTTGCTACAATTTAGTAGATAGAGCGTATTACTTTTTACAGTGTATGTCAAAGACTATAGAATAACACAAGACGTGTCACTCGTAATTGTTTTGAATGGGAGAAAGTGTAACGCGCAATATGGCGGAATAAGTCCCGCCTTCTAAAGCCAAGAGCCAATCGCCAACTGGTAAAGTCATCGCGTCACTTCAGCGGCCGTTAGAATCACCGGTTTCTATAGAAACAGTCAGACGCGCGCCTCCGAAGAGACGCGCATTTAGGTCTGCACATGCACATTAGCTCGATCCAGCCTGAAAAAAAGAGTTTTTTTGTCATGATTCGAGCGTTTAGAAACTAAATTTATGAGTCGGTTGTTGTTAGATTTCATTGGTGATTTCAAATATCAAATTTAATCGTAAGGTTGACGAACAGTTTTGGAGAATCTGATGTTTCCCCATTCAAAGAGATAGGAGCTGCATGATGCCCAGGATGCCCGAGAGGCGTTTCAAAGATGGCCGCCGAGTGAAATGACTTGTCTTAAAGGGACCTTGGTGTATGTGCAACAGAAGAAAGGCAGTCATACAGATTTGGAACAACATAAGGGTGGGTAATTGATGACAGCATATTCATGTCAATGCATTTGACAACAAAGCGTCATTGGCGATCATTTTATTGGGTAAATGTTTATTTCGATGGTCCACTTCAGACATTCTGCTAACTATAAGTAACTTTGCAACTACATTTCAACTTGTTCTACTAACCCAAACCCTAACACCTAACCTAACAGTCTACTAACAGGCAACTAATACTCTAATGAGAGTAAGTTGACATGTATTTGAAAATGTATACGTAGTTAGCAGAATATCTAAAGTGTACCAACTAAATAAAGTGTAACTTTTTATTATCTTGACATATTTGATTTCCAGTTATGTTGAAGAGAAAAAGGCTTCATAGTTTCCTTTAAGAGTGGTTGAAAGGAAAAATTAATTTAAGTATTGTGTTGGCCAGTGATAGAGTGATAAATGAAGTCTATTACTTAGCACTAGCGCTTAGCACGCCACAAAAGCCTTGATCGATCGGCTTGACAAACCGCAGAATTAATGCTGCATATAATCTACAGTAAAAGGCAAAGTCCGCATTGCGTAAAGTTGGCATGCATATTTTAAACTAAAAACATAAACAATGGAACTTACACAAAATAGTCCCCCTAGTGGCCAAGATGTGGAAGTTGTTGCATCTCGGTTGCACAACAACATCTGTCTGGCTGTTAATATTGCAACGCCCACTGGGACTCATCAAATTGTAATTAATTTCTGTCTCATTAATCCATCCATCACTTGCAAAGAAACATAAACATGTTCCATTGTTTGGTTTCAGACAGATTAATTTAGCATCATCTTTGCCGTTTTAGATGCGTGTTGGTCTTTTATGCAAGATCGCGTGTTCTAGCCTGGTTAATAGGAAGAACTGGCATTTAAAACGGAGAGGGCCAGCAGCCGTTATACGTTATTAATGGAGAGACTTTTACGTTTGTTACTCCATACTCTGCTAATTATGACCTTAGAGAGGGGGACGGGGGTAAGCAGGAGAACGAGGCGCTGGAGGGGGGCCGGGTTATGTGGAAGGAGAATTAGCGCTTAAGTCTCCCAGAGGCTCAAAGGTTTCTTTCGTCTCCTGGCAAACTGTTTCAACCCCTGTTACTGTGCCAAATGAAAATCTTTTCAGAACCTCCAATCTGGGAGAGGTAGAGAGAGTCAGATATAGAGAAAGAGTGGGAAATAAAAGAGTGGCAAAAGCAAAGAAACCTGAGAGAAACTGAAGCCAAAGTACACAGCTTTGGTCTCCTGCCTACAACTACTACAACTTTCAATGAGGCGAATCATTATCACTACCGACTTCGCATCAGGCTAACGTTTCAAAAAATGGTGTGCAACAAGAGCGGAGAGTTGTCGCTAAGAACCAAAAAGACCATTTAGCAAAGCTGCACACAGCAGAACAAACAAAGAACAAAACCAATGCAACCGACATGTCTGTACAAAGCCAATTTTTATCAAACCGTACAGGATTTAGGTCACACTTTATTTTAAGGTGACGTACTTACACAAGTACTGAGTAAAATTAATTAACTACATGTACTTACAATAGAGTTAGGGTTTGGTTTAGGGCTAGTTACTTGTAATTATGCATAATTTACTGTTATTACTATAGTAAGCACATGTAGAAACCTGTACCTAACAACACCATAATTGGTGTTACCAATATTTTAGCCAAACGTATTACCCTCCATTTCTTTGTTGAACTTTACTCTAAGTATTTGAAATACTTGCATGATTTTAAAATGTTTACAGGCTAAAAAGAAGGCAAAACTCAAGTGCAATTTGTCATGGCAGTTCGACCACATATGCTCACAACCTTCTTTGAAGTATTTAAAATAAAGTGCCCTATGCTCTGGACATGGTTGTGCATTATTTCCAAAGAAGCTTGCTCTGTGGCATTTTTTTTTTTTTCAAGTGCAATACGTCCCTACTATTGAACTACTAAAGTCTGTTTATTTCACTGTTAATGTGGCATCACTGAGGGAGGTTCTGATACATATTTTAGACACAGGTAAAAATGTCGCTAAGAAAATCATAAGGTTCTATCTAGTATGTGTCCTATACATCAAGTATAACATTTTTTTGTCTCCACACCAAAAACATTATCTGATAATACAACATTATATGACTTAAATTTACATGCTGAGTTCATTATCTGCAGTTTCTTGTCTTTAAAACAAGATCTACCAGCATGCTTCATGAATGTCCACTTCATTTAGTGATTGGCACACACTGCGAGCTGTGGTTGCCAGTGGAGATGAGGAGAAAATGTACCAGCATGAGCACGGACACATACACGCTCTCTCTCTCTCACACACACTCAGACACGTCTGCCTTCACCAAGACTATTAAGGAAAACTGGAGATGAGTCCTTCACTGAAGAGCACCAATAATCCTTGAGATCTATTCACAACATCTAACACAACAACAAAAAAAAGAGGCAGAGAAGGAAACAGTGTGAGTTAATGCAAAAAACAACAACAGCTTTTTAGAATAACAGTGTCTGTTAAGTGTAAGTAGAAAGGAGAAGCAAATTAACTGACTTAAACACTTAAAAGGTTAGTCTACTTTTAAATAAAATTTTCCTGATAATTTACTCACCTTCATGTCATCCATGTCTTTCTTTTGTCAGTCGAAAAGAAATTAAGGTTTTTGATGAAAACATTCCAGGATTATTCTCCTTATAGTGGACTTCAATGGCCTCCAGACGGTTGAAGGTCAGAATTACAGTTTCAGTGCAGCTTCAAAGGGCTTTAAACGATCCCAGACGAGGAATAAGGGTCTTATCTAGCGAGACGATCGGTCATTTTCGAAAAAAAAATAACGCTTGCGCTGTATGTCCTACGCCTTTACTATTCTACTTACGGAACGAACGCGGCACCAGTTTAGTTTTTTCCATTAGTAGAATAGGGAAGGCGTAGGACATACAGCGTAAGCGTTTTGAAGAATACGGAAAGCGGAAGCATGTGCAAGGCGATATTTTGTGTTTATAAAGCATATACAGTTGTATTTTTTTCCAAAATGGCCGATCGTTTCGCTAGATAAGACCCTTATTCCTCGTCTGGTGTCGTTTAAAGCCCTTTGAAGCTGCACTGAAACTGATATTTTGACCTTCAACCGTCTGGAGCCCATTGAAGTCCACTATAAGGAGAATAATCCTGGAATGTTTTCATCAAAAACCTTCATTTCTTTTCGCCTGACGAAAGAAAGACATGAACATCTTGGATGACATGGGGGTGAGTAAATTATCAGGAAATTTTTATTTAAAAGTGGACAAATCTTTTAAACTGAATACTTAACTAAAACACATTAAAATTATTATTATTATTATTTTTTACAGTGTATTATTATCATCAGTGTTGAAAACAGTTTTTTATACATTTTATTCAGAATTCTATGGTTATAAAAAATTCAAAAGAATAGCATTTATGTGAAATAAACATTTTTTGTAACATTATAAATGACTTTACTGTCACTTTCAATCAATTTAATGCATCCTTGCTGAATAAAAGTATTAATCTGATTAAAAAATAAATAAATAATATATATATATAAATTGAATATATAAATTGAAACATTTATTAAATTAATTAATCAATTTCAATGTTTTAAATTGCAAACGAACTGGAAATATGTTTGTTTAAAGGCTTAAACCACAGTGAAAGTTGGGACGTAGCATCCACGTTAGGAGTTCTCATTCCCTCCATGTTGCCGGTTCCAACCACACACCCCTTTTAGTGCGGATGCAGCGCACATTCAGCACGCACGCTAACAAACTCTGGTAGAGACGACCCCGCGGCAGCCTGACATCACCCCACACGTGTACCCGTCCGCACGGCCCTATCTTTTAATCAATCTATTAGAGAAGCCAGGCAACGATGACAGGCTTCGTGACTGATAAAGTGACCTGGCGAACATTACAGCAGCTTTGGTCACCCAGCCGGACAGATAACGGCCCGAGCGGAGAGAGATGATGATGATGATAATGTTGTTACAGGGGCCGCTAGTGCATCCAGTCCGGCCCAAATGTCAGCTCCAGCTATCTCACTCCTGAGACTCAACCCCCCATCTTAAGTGCCCATCATTTCCAAACGGACATTTAGCAAATTATCCTTTTCTATTAGACAGAGAAATGGCTCCTCGCTCACATAAAAGGAAATCAGAAAGGCAGGAAGTCTGATGCCTCTTAAGAGATTTGAATTATCATTGTGCTCTCCAGTGCGTGGCATGCTATTCGTCATGCGACAGAAATAACCGTCTAGAAATCCTTTCCTCGCTATCGCCGGGGGTTTCTAGTTTTCTACATCTTTTGGGTGAGTCCTTTGAATTCTTTCCTGCTATACATGAGAGGTTGGATAAGAAGCTAAAAGGAAAAAAAAGATCAATTCTATTGCTTCCCTGCTTTGATTTACATGGCGAAGATTCACAAGTCGAACAATTTTTGCTTGCTAGTTTCACCATGTATCACCAGTTGAATTTAATAGCTTTAAATTATTAGGTGGGAACGGCGCTAGTATTTTCTCTTCCGTGATAGTCATGCATCGCTCCAACGGCTAGATCAACCGTCTGTGGAGAAATGAGCGTTGCCTGGGGCCAACAGACGCCCCGCCGAGAGATCCTTCCCTCCCTTTCGCCGCTTCCGCTCCTGCACCATCAGCAAACTGGCCATTACTGGAGACTCAAGTGTGCAGACACTTGTTTCCCACTGGCATGACAGAAATAAATAAAGTTGCACTGTTCCCTTTTTCTAGCACATTGCTGTATGTCACTGTTGCAGCGGCGGCGGATACAGAGCTCGCTTGTCTTTCCGCAGCACTGGCTCTGCTAAAAACAGGTCTATCAGACACAGACAAGTGGACCAAATGTCACCGAGGTTAAAAAGACCCGCGTCTGGAAAAAAGCAAAGAGGGCAGGAGGAATGACAGGAAACAAACGGAACGCGTTAAAGTTGTCTTTTGTTCTATAAGGTAACTTAATTTCTCCCACACTTCCGACTGGAGAATTGGAAGCGTACACCTTTCTTTCTGTGAAATCGACTCTGATAGACGGAGACAGTAAGATAGACAGAAACGCATACTGCAACAAACACAAGAGAGAGAGGCGCAAACAGAGAAACAGACAGAAAAGATTGCTAATAATGTCCACAACCTTGAGTCAGGCATTTGCCCTTTGGTGACAATGTGTTATTCATGGAGCATTCATCACGGGCCTGATGAAATCTCTCGGCTGTTTGAGATGCAGAAACTTAGACACTTTATGTCACAGTCAGTGCTCAAGTGCTCACCCCTATGTCCGCCGAGTCCCTGAGCACCCAACTCTTGTAGTTTTGGATCACATAGAATGGGAGATGAAAACTAGAATCGAAAAACCAGAGGACATTCTAACTGATACAGTATGTAGAGAAACCATAAAGGCTTGGGTAGAGCAGCGTTAATATTAGTTTATTCCTGCGACAGTGATTGACTATACCAACAAAGAAACATTTTTTTTTTTTTATGCATGCAAAGTGATGGCCACTCGATAACACAAAACCATCAAGCTCCTCAAAAGTAGGTCAGCTATAGTGGAAATTTATTTTTTGCGATGTATTAGCATTTTATGTACCAAGATATATGGAAAGATGAGAGAAAAACAAGCGTGCAGGCATACACTTAAAAACTACAATACACTGAGCAGCAATCTGCAAATCATGTTATCTTTCATTCGTACGGAGCTGTAAAGTTCTAAAGCTTTTCTTGCTTATGAATATGGCTCACTTGTTTCACATGTATCTGTGTAGATTTGGTTAAAAGAGCACAAACAGTCCTTGCACTTGTTCTGCTTCCATAAGGTTTGATTTGAAGACCTGAGAATGCATACTCTCTAGAATTATACATTAGACTTGACGCCTCCAGCGTTACATAAAAACTCATGCAAATATGCAGAGCTTATCAGTCTCCTCCTGGTTAAAAATGACTCGAGCATCTCAGACTCTGTTCTTTCTCTGGCTGCTGCCTATCATCACAGCAGAACCTGAGAGATCCTCACCTATCACTCTCACACACACACTCAAGGTCATCTGAAACAAGATGCCATCAAATATATACATTTTTAAAACCCGGACGAGCCCCCAAAATCATGTTCTTATGACGTTTTCCAAGACGCATTGTTAGTTATTGTGGGAATTCATATTCGAGGCTTCATCCCTACTTGCCTTATCCTTCAGATCACCACATTTGAATTATCAAAACATAAACAAAGTAACAACAATTAAATAATAACCTTTTTTTTTTTAACTGATCGCAAAACTATGCCGCTCGGCATTAATGAGCGGCATTTGAAAGCACAAGTTTTTATATAAAACAATAATAATTTAAAAATCATTAGCCTGCAACCATAGAAACAATATACATTATAAATATTAATAACCAAATATTGGCAATTCACAATATATTATTTTTAATTATTATATATTAATATATAATAATAATTGATCTAATGTGATCTAATGTAAGAAATGCATTTCCATGTTTGTTTTGGACAATGTTTAACTTAAGTTTAAAATGCTATGCATTGCTCAATTGAAGACGATTTGTTGTAAAAAGTTATGATTAATTATGCAAACAATAATTTTTTTTTTAAAGTATTTTGTTTGTAAACAATGTAGCTTCTTGTTGAACACTTTTTAGCTCTTAAGAGACCCATTTAAAATGATTTTAAAGAACCGATAACCAACAAAGTAAAGTGTGAATATCCATAAACATTATTGGTCAAACCTATTATATGCACATAAAAACCCTCAATTCCTAGACCATCTTTTTCAAAGAGAAAGTGCGTAAATCACGTTAAAAGTCGTCAAGGAATGGAATGCTGCTAAATTATGCTTAATCTAAAGATGGCTCAAGTGTGCATTATAATTCAAACTGCTTAAATCAAATATGTTACAATACCCACAGAAAGACATCGGCTAATGTGTTTTCCTACAACGGATTTGAGTGTAATGTTTAGAAATAACGGGTCCGCGCGCTGATAAATAACAGTATAGCGGATCATTAGAGGATACTGAAACATCAATAGACGTCATTATGTGCGTTACAATTCCGTGTTAGATCGTCCCAATTCCATGACTTACAACAGAAGAAAAAAATGTGGACATGTGTTGTTTCAGCATTACGCAGCCAATGTAATGGGTCGTAATGATAAATGGATCGATTTGAAAACAATTCTCATCCACCTCAAATCCAACTTACCGGGATGACAATGTGCCCACCGGAGCACGAGCGTGGAGAAAAGCAGAGGCGGAATCCACCAGCAGCAGCAGCGCGGTCGCAGTAGCCTCCGCATGTCACACTGTATACATGGAGATCTGGAATAAGGCAACTGTTGACAGAGTTATCCTCCTGGTGAACAAAAAAACTCCCACAAACAAGCAATGCAAACGCACTGGACACGCTTTAATGTATCTCGGTCGCCTCCTTTAGAGAGTCCTTTGGAGAGATTTTTTTTTTCTTTTGAAGTTCGACCAAGCCAAAGGAAACAGTTTTTCTTTTCTCTTTCTCTCTTTCAGATGTCTGAGCTTGTAGTCCAGAAGAGAAACATGTCAAAGGGGCTGTGGATTAAGAGAGAGAGAGATGTTAGAGGAGCAGTAGTCCATGCATCAGGCTGAAAACACAGAGACAAGAGTTGGAGCGGCTCTGGAAGCTTTCCATTCCGCCATCCAGGAAGTAGCGCATGAGCTGAAGTCTGGCAGAGACTTTAAAACAGGCTTGGAAGAGAGCGAGGGAGAGAGCAGAGAGAGAGAGAGAGAGAGAGAGCGAGTGAGAGAGAGGGAGAGATCCGCCGGATCCTAGCGCCGAGCCCGTAACGGACGGAGCTGCTGCCGCTGTCAGACAGTGTGTGTGATGGACGCACAAAGGCGCTCTCCTTCTCTCTCCCTCTCTCTCTCTCTCCTTTATCTGGGATAAAAACCAAACACTTCAGATAACATCAGTAATAAAATGACTGCATGCAAGCTCTGTATCTGGAATTATCCGCGCAATCTTCTACATGAGACGAGTGGATGCATGGTTTAACATGCATGGTATTTCACAACTATGAAACAATAGACACGTGTATACATGTTAAAAAATTAGATTCACTATAGAAAATTCCATGACTTTAATATACGCCTGTAAACACGCGCGCGCAAGGCTATTCCTATCATTACGAGTACATCCCAGTGATTTTATACTGTACATGCTGTATATTCTATCCCCTAACCCAAATACCCTACCCCTAAACAACAACAAAAGAAAAAATATATATAATATAACGTGATTTATAAGCTGTTTTCCTCATGGGGACCAACAATGTCCCCACAAAGACAAGGATTTCAGATATTGTCATCCTTGTGGGGACATTTTTGAATAGGTGAACTACACACGCACACACACACACACACACACACACACACACACACACACACACACACACACACACACACACACACACACACACACACAATAGATATGCAGCTGAAAAGAGTCCTGTTTCTTTTGCGAACATTAGCAATTACCAATATACAAATATGAGTCACTATATTGAATACGGATCATTCATAAGCTTAACCCTGTCCGTATTCATTTCTGAATTGCTTATTGAAACTGCATTTTCTAAAAAGAGACATAGAGAAGTTGTATATTTCTATTGCATTTATTCATTATATATGCCATTCAGGGTTGTTTTTTTTTTTCATGTATGTGTTTGTCCTTATGCCATTGTTACATCTTCATTTTGTCCCAACCTATACATCAGTCTTATTTTTCCAATGAAAAAAGATAAACGAATCAGTAATACTGATAGAGGAGGACATGACATTAAAAGGCTCCTTCTTAAACTGAAGTGTGCTGTCAGTGTAGAACAAAAGAGATTTTTATTGGCTAGGAAATATTACTCCTCTGACGAACTTGACTTGGCAGTTCTTGACATTGGACAGACATTATATAAGAACAATAATAAAAAAGAAGCACTCAGGAACCCTTGACTTAATTACAAATATATGCTAATAGATGCAAAGAATAAGACTTTCACTTTGACCATACTCTTTAAATAATAATAAGCACATGGTAAAAATATTATTACTATTATTTTACAAAAAATATACATATTATCTAAACAAAGAGACAGACAGCTCAGTCTTTTGTGATTGGTGGATCGCTTACAGCGTGTGCTGGAAACAAAACGCCTATTACCATATCTGAATTTCAGCTCCAGAGGCTTCCTCATTGCTTGATATGCACTTGGCCTCATTTATGAAACACAAGCAGAATTGTTGTGTACATCGTTTGTATCCGCACAATCTTCTACATGAGACGAGTGGATGCATGGTTTAACATGCATGGTATTTCACAACTATGAAACAATTGACACGTGTATACATGTTTAAAAATTAGATTCACTACAGAATATTCCATGACTTTAATATACACTTGTAAGCCTGTAAACACGCGTGCACAAGGATATTCCTATCATTACGAGTACATTCCAGTGATTTTTAAACTGTATATTCTATCCCCTAACCCAAATACCCTACCCCTAAACAACAACAAAAGAAAAAATATATATAATATAATATGATAAAAATCAAGCAGAATTGTTGTGTACATCATTTTCTAAAACCATTTTGATGTAAATTTTTGGATTCATGAAATTTTTTTCATTTTCAAAATGTTAGTTGGTATGAAAGAAATGTACACCTGCTCCCAACCAAGTGTAAATGGTGCGTAAAACATTCAAACATTCTGTGTTTGTTTAAGCAAACTAATGACTCTGCATTTTGATGCACTATATACCATAATAATATTTCACGAGTTTGATTGCCACCCTTTTTTAACTGTTCAGCCTTGGGTAAAATGCAGGTCTTGTCACTGTCACTTTTTACCCAGCTGTCCAATCACAATGGAGGAGAGGCGGGACAAATACTACACTGACTACCCATCCTACTTGTATAAATAAAAAATAATAATAAAAATAAAAATAAAATAAAATAAATAAAAATTAAACATTAAAATACCTATAGGATACTTTTTCGAAAAACAACAAATATTACCCAGAATGCATTGTTTTTACAGTATAATACTGTTTCAATGGAAACGGTATTTTACTGCATAAATTTGTTTAGTTTTTTTTACAGCGTGGTTGTCACAGACACACCAGGCTCTACAGTCGCTCAGATACAGCGCACGTCATCCCCTGAGTAAAAATAACTCACACCTGACACTCAACAGCACCATCATCAGCAGCACTACTTAAGACACAGCAGCACACACAGTCACTGTATGGTCTCGTTAACGCATACTTACTTTTATGCTTACCTCGAGGACTCCATCGAAGTTACTCACCTGTCTCCATCATGTTCTCCTCGTCTCCTGTGAGTTACTCTGTGTCTGATCTGCTCCAAGTCTGCCAGCTCTCCACGGTTCCTGTAATTAGAAAGACAAGTATCAGCTCTATGATCACATCTGCCAAGAACTTCACCTGTCAGCACTCACCTGCACTCTGCTCACTTCTCTGGTTGTTCAATAAACATCTCTTATATTCCATCAGCATCTCTGTCCCCTTCTGTATTATAACCGCCTGAACAGCCAGAATGAGCGCCCTGGATCCATTTCAAGATCTCGTCGATGCACTTCGATGAACACTCTCCAGCACTCCCCCGACAACACCACCAGCGCACACTTCCACATTCCCTGCCGCTTCTCCTTCACCACCGGCGGTCGCCAGTCCCATGGCTAAACTAAAATCTCTCAACTCAACGGTAAAGCACTTTGCTGGGTGGAACAGCTCTGGTCACAGAAAAATCCCATTGTCCAGTCTCTCTCCAGTTTCATCGCTCACTTCAAAGAAGTTTTTGGAAAACCTGCTTGGGATTCAACGATTGGTAAGAGATTAGTATATAAATTAAAACAAGGTTCCATGTCTGTGACTGATTATGCTCTGCAGTTTAGAACCTTTAGAACGGTTCATCCAACTCTCCATCAGATTCGGCACTCGTATGCAGTCGTGTCTCAAAGAGCACCAGGGCCAGTTGCTCTTTCCATCATTCCTCCACCGACCAGAATCCGTCAGCTCCCCAGAACCAGCCAATGAACCCATGCAAATTGAAAATTCACCTCTGTCATCAGCTGAGCGGCAGAGACTTCTGACCCAGAACCTCTGCCTGTATCGTAGTCAAGATGGGCATTACATTTCAGAATGCCCCACTCGCCCCGCTCGACCTATGGTGAGTGTTATCATTCCTTCGATTAATAAGATGAAACCACTTACCAATGTTGTAAACCTTACTGCTGCCGACTTGTGTCTTCCAGTTAATGCCCTCCTCGATTCTGGGTCAGCCAGGAATTTCATCTCTGGAGCCCTCTGCCGCCTACTTCAGCTCAAAACAGCAGCCACGCGAAGACCTACCAAATCCACTCGGTGGAAGAGATCCATTTGCAGGTTCTCCACCGCTGACGTGATTTTAGGGCGCCCATGGTTGGAGCAGCACAACCCCATCATCTCATGGAAGACAGGAAAAAATCCTGAAGTGGGGTGACAAATGTTTCGAAGATTGCTTTTCTGAATTTCCTGTTGCAAGTTCTCCACATTTTGAAGAAGTTCAAGTCTGTGCTACATCTGATGAAAGTCCACTTGAAAATCATTCAACATACATCCCGAAATGAAACTCCCACTTCAGAGATGTTTTCTGTCCCAAGAAGGCCTCCACGCTGCCTCCACACCGGCCATGGGACTGTGCTTTAGATCTACTTCCCGGTAAACCAGTGCCCAGAGGAAAGATTTAATCCCTTTCCATCCCAGAGGATCAAAGAGACTCTGTCTCAAGGCTACATTCGCCAGTCTACTTCCCCTGCTGCTTCAAGCTTCTTTTTTGTGGCGATGAAAAGGTTCTCTTAACAAAATCACCGTAAAATTCAGATACCCACTTCCTCTCGTCCCCTCAGCACTGGAACATCTCCGAGGTGCCACTGTGTTCACCAAGTTGGACCTCCGCAGCACATACCTCATCCGGATACGTGAGCGGAACAAATGGAAGACTGCATTTGTGACCCCTACTGGCCACTATGAGTATCTTTTCATGCCATATGGGCTAGTCAACACCCCCTCCGTATTCCAGGATTTCATCCATGAGGTGCTCCGGGAGTTCCTGCACAAATCAGTTCTGGTCTACATCGACGATATCCTGATCTATTCCTGGAGCCTGGCTGACCATCGCTGCCAAGTTCGGAGGTCCTGCAAGGCCAAGAAATGGGAGCTTTAGCGGAAGTTCTACCCAGAAGACTCTAATGCACGTCATTGCTCATTATCTAACCAATCATTACACGTCACCTGAGTATATAAGTTCTGTTCCCACCCACTATTGTGTTCGCAGATACCATCGCTGGCGTTCATCCCCATCCTCCCCACCACCACCAGGTCGGTCCCTGTCCATACATTGGGGGTAGGCTCCGCCACTGCCTTCATCTTAAGGCAGGATCGGCAAACGTCTGCTACCCTCCAGATTGTACTATGGACAGGGTCTACGCCAAAAAACTTTATCATTTATCTTTGATATTTACATTCAAACTGTTGAATAAATCATATTCAAACGTTTCTTTGCTTCCCGAGTCTTTCTGGTAGAAATGTACCTTCCACCAGCCCTCAGTGCAGTTCCTTGGCTACAACATCGATTGCAGTGGCATCCAGATGGATGAGAGGAAGATTTCCGCCATCAAGGACCGGCCCATTCCCACATCAGTTAAGGAACTGCAACGATTTCTGGGATTTGCAAATTTCTATATAAGATTCATCCAAGGTTAAAGTATCATCACCACTCCTCTCACGGACCTTCTACGCAGTAAGCCCAAGTCTCTGTCCTGGACTCAAGCCTTCAACATCCACAAGAGAGCTTTCACCTCCGCTCCCCTCCTGGTACACCCTGATCCACACAAGCCCTTCGTCGCTGAAGTTGATGCTTCCACCACAGGAGTGGGAGTGGTTCTCTCCCAGCACCAGGGGAGCCCCAGTAGACTACACCCATGTGCCTTCTTCTCCTGCAAACTCAACCCGGCGGAGGTCAACTATGACATCGGAATAGGGAGCTTCTCGCCATCAAGCTAGCCCTGGAGGAGTAGAGGCCTTGGCTCGAAGGAGCCCAACATCCGTTTGTGGTTTCTAACAGACCATAAAAACCTGGAGTATCTACGAGATGCCAAGAGTCCAAATCCTTGTCAAGCTAGATGGGCTCTTTTCTTCACCAGGTTCAACTTTTCGATTACTTATCATCCAGGATCTAAAAATGTAAAGGCTGACGCTCTCTCCCGTATCCATGGTCCTGATGATAACACAGAAATCCCAGAGTCCATCCTTCCTAAGAAACTCTTTGTAAACCCTATCATCTGGTCTGAAGAAATTCTTCCCGAGACCAATGCCTCCACCCACGCCGTGCTGGGTTGTCCACAAGGTTTGCTCATCCATGCATCACACTCGTCAATGGGCACTAGCCACCCTGGGGTCAATGAAACCCTCTTACCCTTACGAGGACTGCCCACATCTATGGAAACTGCTGAACTAATGTTTAACTGTGTCTTCAGATACTATGGACTCCCTGAAGATATTGTATCCAACCGAGGGCCACAATTCATCTCAAGAGTCTGGAAAGCATTCTTCAAGCTCCTAGGTGTGACCGTAAGCCTTTCCTCCAGCTACCACCCCCAAACGATTGGGCAGATGGAGTGGAAGATACAGGAGATCGGCCATTTCCTACGTACCTTCTGTCACGGCCACCAGGACTCCTGGAACCTGTTCCTGGGTCGGCCGAGTATGCCCAGAATTCACTCCGCCAATCAACAACTGGACTCACTCCTTTTCAATGCGTGCTCGGCTATCAACCCCCACTGTTTCCCTGGACTGGGGAACCCTTGGATGTTCCTGCAGTAGACTACTGGTTCTGGGAGAGCGAGAGGGTCTGGGACTCACCACATCTCCAACTCTGTCCCCTTCTGTATTATAACAGTGGTTGAGGGTGGTTACTGCATTTTTATGTCCAGAAATATTCTTCAAAATGAGATACTAGAAACATATTAATATCATGGATATTCCAAATCATCATCATAACCAAAGCATCTTGGCTAGAAAAAAACGCTCCGCCTCTAAGTGCTCTCAAGTGTCATCAGCAGGCCGTTTTCAGAAGAGCACCTGACATTTTTCATCTGACTTAAAACGTGTTGACGCATGTTAATTGAATATTTATTGTTAGGAAGGGAGTCCAGAAGATTCCACAGTGTTCCCAGACACGTAATTTGCGTAGCTGTAATTCATAGGCAGGGATTATGCTAATTGTGAATGAGTGTGCATGTACACCCTATTAACAAATGATTGGAATTCATTAACACACACACATTTAACTATCAAATCTGATGTTTATGAAGCGTTTGTGAATCCGGAGGAGAGTTTTCAGGAAGGTCCATTTTACGTGCAAATTATTCAGAATTTACCTATATATTTACAAAAGTTCCATGAATGAAGCGCAGTGCTACGCACAATGGTGCCAGGATTTACATATCAGTTCCAGTCTTCAGAGTCCTCACAAACACAAACCAAACTCTTCCAGTCTCAGCAAAATTGACGTTGTTCGTGGAAAGCATAGGCTGGAAAAGCATAGGCTGGAATTATGCAAGTTTGTTATATTGTTATGTAGGTATGTAACAGGAAGTGAGAATTGAATTGTCGACAACTTTGTTGCGTCCCAGTTTGCCTACTTATACTACGTCCTAAAAGTATGTACTGACTTTTGAGTGTGTAGCAGAAGAGTATGCAAGCTAATTACTACCTCATCATAATTGCGTCTTTAACTGACATTCTGTCGCTTAGTTACGCAACCTATCACTGTTTAAACTGCCCTGTCAATCATCTCGCCACAGTTAAAATCCTCCACATTCAATAAAATTTAATTTCTTATAGGCTACTGTTTCGGAGAGAAATGTTGTCGCATGTTTATCTGCCAGTCATGGGTCTTTCACGCAGAGAACTCTCCTCATCTTTGCATAATGATACATTTAAAAGTTAATTCATTAATTATCATTATAAAAGTTCACAATTGTGTTGCAGATGAAATATAATGTGGATAACATTTAATAAATATCTTTTCGTCAGATTAGATACTGATTATTAATCATTCAAGCTCCTTTATCTTAACCACTCTGCTTAACCATTGGTCTTGCACATCCGTCATGTTCATAGTTTTTTTTTTTTTACACTTTTTATTCGTATTTGTAGTTCTAATCGAATCCTCATCCACAGCGCAATGGGTTATGGGCAATATTAGCCAGTAGAAGTGTGCACGGATCTTCAATTTCGAATTCTGCGAATTTGTTTCAGCAGTTCAGAATCGATTCTTTCTTTTAGGAGACAATAACTTTATTTGTTGTGCACTTTGATCTTTGAAACGTTACAGGCATTTTACATTCACAAACAGCTGTATAAAGCTGCATTCACGTCACCTCGTATTTACCGGAATCTTGAAATGACAACACGTGACATTATATTCGGAGCTGTTCATGTCCTTTTGGTCCTTGGACTGGGAATTATGTGTTTCCATGGCACCACTATCAACGCCTAATAAATCAATCTACGGTGGTCAGGTGGTATAGCGGCCACATGGTACATGTGGGAGCTTTCAGAAAACTCCCAGCTTACAAGCTGTAATTACGACCTCTACGAGGACGTGAACGCTTTTTACAAGCTAGAATCTGGTAACTACATGAATTACGAGGCCGCGTGAACGCACCTTTACACACTGCATTAAACGTGCACTATGTAATATTTTCTGTCCGCTAGAGGTCGCTACAAGCCTATTCAAAATAAAGGCGTAGATTGATGACACCATATGTTTGAGAGCAGAATCTTGGGACATGTGGTCTTCACCTGAACGGACGGTGGAATAGAATCGGGATAGGACTCAGGAAGAAATCATGTTCATGGATGCTGAACTTATTAACGTTAATGTAGTATGAAGCAGAGCAGGACCGAGTGTTGTGGGAGCTGAACGAGGCTGCTGGAGCGATTGCACAACACACGCCTCACGAGCAGCGGGACTTTTATTAAGACACAGTCACCGGCGTCGCTTCCGCTTTTCCGGTCATGAGTATGAGGTAACGCAGCTCTGTTTATCATATTAGATACATTTGAGTGTGTTGAAAATGTTATAACTTTACTCTGTGCGTTCACTCTGCGGCTGCTGTGAGACACTGTTGCACACTGCAGTAAGATCGATCGATTTTAGCATATATTAAATGCTGGATATCTTGTGTTGATAAATGGCATGCAATTAATTTTAAAACATATTGTATGATGGAGAATATTCTATATACTGTTAATAAAAATAAAGTTGCATCTGATTATGCTATGTTAGCTATTTGACAAAATAGTGTTTTTCTCTGAGGCATGGTAAAGCATGGTAACGTTACTCGCAAAAAATAAAAAAAATTAGATTTAAACAATAAGACTAAATGTGTTGAGCTATATAACAACAATTCGTTTTCTGTCTATAAATGTATCAAAACAGTTGTTCACTTGTCTATTAAAACGTGTAATATATTAAAGCGTCTTTGGTGTTTCCATGGTTTTTACAAAATAAAACTGGAAACCGAGGCTAACGCAGGTATGACGCAATTAACAGCGGGTATGACGCTCCTTAACTCCTTGGTTAAAATTGCAATTTTCTCACGATTTACAAATAGTTGTAAACATCTGGGATACTGTAAGTACTCAAGTGAACAAAATATATTACACTGGCGTAGTGGTTTTTGGGTATTTTACTGCAAATTTCTTACATATTTAAAGGTAATATAGCCCAAAAAACATAATGGGGCACTTTAAATAAATTATGACTGTTGCTCGTTGCCATTTCCACTACAAACAACAATTTTGTCCCTAAAGATTTATGCACTATGTACTTAGCAAAGGAGACAACAGTGTGAGGACGCATCATATGATGTGAAAAACAAAGAAAAATCAAGCCGGATATCAGAATGTTTGCATTGAGTGTCATTTCCTATCGTGCTGTCAAAGTTCAACAAAGCTGTAATTTCATCAAACTATGTAAAATGTGTGAAAATATTTCACAAAACTTTTATCATTATACTTTTATCATCTTTACAAAATGGTACTTTATAGCACTTCTTAACTATTTTAAAAAATATATTGCGGATTGGTGGCAAATTCATATAATTTTGTACAATCCTTATATTATCACTAAGTTTAGGAGGGGTTGACCTTCATGCTTATGTTTGTCTTTCTAAAAATGGTATTTCAGAATGAATCAAACCTCATAGAAGTTACATTTTCTGTTGAGACTGGGTTGGCACTTCACATATGGGTCTTTTGTTTCTTAAACACTGTTCAGAATTAGAGACTTTCTTTGCCAAGTCAGAAAATCATTAGATGGATTTATTTTCATATTAAGCAAGAATGTCAGTTCAGCATCTGTTATTATTATTATTATTATAGCTTGGCTTCCAGGAATCCACATCAACTCTGACATATATACAAGTTGCTCTCAGAGCCACTTAAATTAATATATTAACGTAAAGAATAAAGCGGCAAGCTAATGGCTGCCGGTGGGAGGGCAGTTTTATGATAAGTCATTCTGTCATATCCAGATGTTGCCCCATTTATCCAACATCTGCATGACAGTAAATCAATATTCCCCTCGATACAAGGCAAGCAACAGATAAACCCTAAATATTCCATTCATGTAATTTTTCACTGTAGTTTGGCTCTTAATGTCGGTATAACAATAACTCCTTCCTTTGCTTTACTGAAAATGTATTACTCACAGCTATAAAAGGCTTCATAAACTTCGCAGCTGCCAGAACACTATCTTTGACTCTTTAGATTAGTACAAAATGTCTTAGTGGCTAAGTTTAACTAAGTGTTTAATTAACAGTCATGTAATGTTCCTTAGGGAGGTCTCCCTCAGTTTTAAATTCTAATTAAGTCAAGTAATCAATTTTTGTACAATAATCAATCGGTTCACTGCCTATGGGACATTTAATGAATTCTAGGATACTAGAAGCCTAAGCTTGATCCTATTAGTATCAAGACCTGGCTTAACACAACAAAGTTGAGTTGTAAAAAACAAACAAACAAAAAAAAACTTTAAGATAATATTGATGATTTGCACTTTACCGGACAAAAAAAGTCATAAATTGCTTATATTATAGGTCCTAGGCCTATACCTGCTCATTATGTTTTGATATGAGACATGGTCATGGATCTGATAGTGTTATTCCATTCAACCACAATATAACAGTTTGTTCATTTTATATTACATCAGCGCTGAAAATATATAAAAGAAAGCAAACACAGAAGTAGCCTATGTGACTAACAGTATGCTGTTATGCTTTACATGGCGTATATTGAATGTGGATGACAGCTACAACAAATACTGGGAAATGTAGTTTTGTGGCGCTTTGGACTACGTGTTCGCGGGTGCTTAAAAACTACGCTTCCCACAATCCCCCTGAGTTAGCGTCTGCCTCATCGAACACGGAAGGTGAGTACATGTGTTCAGTGTGGAAGCTGTGAGATGTCATTTCGGTGGTGTGTTCACGGTCTCTTTAAATTCGTGTTTTATAATACGCATGTTGTGTTTATGAAAATGTATGTGTTGATAGATGTGTATGTCACGCATTATATCAGCACGGCAGGCGAATGTAAACACATTACTTATTATTTTGTGACAGCGTCATGCAAATCAGTTGCATGTGATGTTTGGAAAATACGCCTTGCTCAGCACTGTGTGAAGCAGCGACTTTATTGAAAATAATCACATAAATCCGGACATAAGGCAAGAGTGAAAACCTGGGTCAAATTCTGAAATGTCAGTTTATTACTAAATTATTGCCTTGCTTTCTTATGTACTGTAGAAAAGCAAAACACATTTTCATCATGGTATTAATAAAATACTCTAGTAACATTTTTTTTCGTCATTGAAGCAATACTACAAAAGCCTGTTATGCTAATGCTCCACATACCTATACAGTAATGAATAAAAAATGCCCTGGGGCGTTGATTCACATGGTAGTCGAAGAAAACCTGCATAAACAGAACAGACTGGAACGCGTGCAAGCTACAGCGACGATGGAGGGGACTTGAGGGTATAGGCATATAGATGAGAGATTGTGTGAAGAGGTTAGAAAGTATCCTCATTTGCACAACTCTAGCATGAAAGAATACAAAGATGTTTACATGCGTTGCAACTCGTGGCGAGATATTGCTCAAAACTGCGTGTGCGTCGAACGCCTGTGTATTTGTCAAATGAAGTATACTTTGCAAAGCTGTGCATTCGCCTGTGTGTGTACACTAGCGTATGCATAAAAAAAAAAAAAACGAAGTATACCTGGGGCTTAAGGTTAGGTTTAGGGACCCACACATTTTACCCAGTGAATTTCAATGGTTCCTAATGAAATTTACTAATGAGTAATTTAGGGGCCATTTACAATGCACTGTTTTAAACTAAAAATGGAAAATATTTTATGCGTTTTGGCTGTTTATTTACACCACAATGGCGTTTTAGGGGCCTGGAGTTTCTTTGAAATCAATACCGTTATCATCTCTGTGTAAACTACAAAAACTCAAATCTGTGAAAACGGTGACATCATGCGCATGCGTATTACATGTTCAGTCTGTAGGTGTGTAGTGTTTCTTTACAAAGGGATATCGCCAACTACTGGCCTGACAGCAGAATACAGCGTTTTGAGTCTTTTCGCGGATCTATGTGGACGGGGATTGTTCTGACAACGTTGTCATCATTAGTAATGATGTAATAAAAATGGAAAAGCTTTCTTACCCTTACCCTTAGACTGATTTGTGAGTCAGGCGCAACATAATAGGCATTTGTAGTGATTGCTTAAGACATTTCCATAAGCTAATACAGTAATTAATTAAGAACGCTTCTGTTTATATTAATATTTTAAAGGGTTAGTTCACCCAAAAATGAAAATTCTGTCATTAATTACTCACCCTCATGTTGTTCCACACCTGTAAAACCTTTGTTCATCTTCAGAATACATATTAAGATATTTTGATAAAACCCAATATATGATCCGATATATGTAATATAAAATATATATAAATAAATATATTTATTTAAACATGCATATATTTCTTAAATGTATACATGTATGTGTGTGTATTTATATATATATATATAATTATTATACACAGAACGCGCACATATATAACGTAAACACAGACTTATATTTTGCAAATGATTAATCGTGATTAATCATTGCACATCCCTAGTAATTAACACTTTCAAATGCCCAGAAAGCAACTAAAGACTGTTTCGAATTAGTGGTTCGAAGCATGTATCAAACTGTCAAAGTCATGTGATTTCAGTAAAGGCTTTGTTATGTCATAAGTGTTTCAAAACATTTCAAAATTTCAATGGTTCATGTGACTTTGGCAGTTTGATACATGCTCCGAACCACTGATTCGAAATAAAAGATTTGTAAAGCTTCAAAGCTTCATGTAGCAGTGTTTTGAAATCGGCCATTACTAGATATTGTTGAATAAAGTCGTTATTTTGTTTTTTTGGCATACAATAAGTATTCTCGTCACTTCATAACATTAAGGTTGAACCACTGTAATCACATGAACTGTTTTAAATATGTCTTTAGTAGCTTTCTGGGCATCTGAAAGTGTTAATTATCTTGATGTCAGTGGACGCCTCGCTAAGCCATCGGATTTCATCAAAAATATCTTCATTTGAGTTCCAAAGATGAACGAAGGTCTTACATGTGTAGAACGACACGAGGGTGAGTAATTAATGACAGAAATTTCATTTTTTGTGAACTAACCCTTTAAATAGAGGTTTTTATGTACTAACCTTGATTTCGCTAATGAATCATTTAGCCTGATTTGTGAATCATTTTTTCAGTATTTAATATATTTAAGAGAAGAGCATCTTTTTTTTTTTTTTTACATTTTACTATACACATGTACGTACAGTGGGTACAGAAAGTATTCAGACCCCCTTAAATTTTTTCACTCTTTGTTATATAGCAGCCATTTGCTAAAATCATTTAAGTTCATTTTTCCCCTCATTAATGTACACACAGCACCCCATATTGACAGAAAAACACAAAATTGTTGACATTTTTGCAGATTTATTAAAAAAGACAAACTGAAATATCACATGGTCCTAAGTATTCAGACCCTTTGCTCAGTATTTAGCAGAAGCACCCTTTTGATCTAATACAGCCAAGAGTCTTTTTGGGAAAGATGCAACAAGTTTTTCACACCTGGATTTGGGGATCCTCTGCCATTCCTCCTTGCAGATCCTCTCCAGTTCTGTCTGGTTGGATGGTAAACATTGGTGGACAGCCATTTTTAGGTCTCTCCAGAGATGCTCAATTGGGTTTAAGTCAGGGCTCTGACTGGGCCATTAAAGAACAGTCACGGAGTTGTTGTGAAGCCACTCCTTCGTTATTTTAGCTGTGTGCTTAGGGTCATTGTCTTGTTGGAAGGTAAACCTTCGGCCCAGTCTGAGGTCCTGAGCACTCTGGAGAAGTTTTTTTCCAGGATATCCCTGTACTTGGCCGCATTCATCTTTCCCTCGATTGCAACCAGTCGTCCTGTCCCTGCAGCTGAAAAACACCCCCACAGCATGATGCTGCCACCACCATGCTTCACTGTTGGGACTGTATTGGACAGGTGACGAGCAGTGCCTGTTTTTCTCCACACATACTGTTTTTCTCCACACATACTGTTTTTCTCCACACATATGTGACAAAGAAAACAAAGAAAACAACAAAAAACTTCTCAGTACTTCACATTAGTATTCAATACCTCTTTTCTGAGTCTTCTATTAACACCTTTCCAACTCCACCACATTTTAAGAACAATCTGAAAGGTCCCCAAACTCCATTGAAAACTGTATATTTATGCCTTAAAATATCAGTAATCTTTTCCATTGACATATTTTTACCATTTCTTTTAGCCAATGTGCTATACTTGGTGCACAAATACTTTTCCAATTTAAAGAAATAAGCTTGAAGAATACATATATTTATAAATATATGCTATTTCTTTTTAACTTGATCTCCTTAGGATAAAATGAAATAGAAAAAGTACATCAAGGATATTCTCTATCATTTCTTTCACACCTTTCTGAAAATTCTTGGCTTCTTCGCACTCCCATAATGAAGTAATGTACCTAATGAAGTAATGTATCTTCAGCAAGTGTCAGGGACATTTTCAGTATATTTATGTAATACAACTAGAGTTATATCCACATCAACTGCTTATATTGTAGCAGTTTCAGATGTAGGAGTAGAGCAACTTGAGAAAAACTGATTCATTAAAGAAATCTTCATAAATTTTAAGATTTTATTAATCATTCTCATTCAAATTGTAGCAACTTTGCCAGGTTCAAAAAGCATAATTTTAAAATTCCCTGATAAACCTCATCACCCTGGCTCATGAATATGATCAGGTTTTAAATCAGGTGATACATGAGTGGCATTCATCTGTCACTTGTTGACTGTTGACACAACTGTTGTTTTGAATTATGACATATACATAGTGATGTGTGTTCTGTCCTGAGGTAGTTAATCGTACCCAGTCCTACTTTATATGCAAAAATTGCCTTATTGTGAGTGCAATTTTCTGGTGAATAAGGACTAAAAGTTTGAGTGTATAAAGGTGTGAGAGTGGGAGCAGAAGGTGGAACCGGGTGTCCAGCTGCATTTTTCATTAGACTAACTTGATTAAATGTATTTTAATTACCTCTATCTCAGCGGTGCGGTTGAGAGATGTCACATGGCTCTTCCTTTTAATGTCTGCCATCTGTCTAGATGCCCTGAGAATATAAAGAGAAAAATGGACCCCAAAATCTCTCCCTCTCACCTCATCTAACCCTCGCAAACCCATTCGAGTAGCTCCTCCAGAAAGAGTTTTTTCCCAGTATCGAGTTTTCTTGCCTCAATATAACCCAATCCAGTTGATGTCTTGACATTGATGGAAAATCCAGCTATTTTCAATGCTGTGGTATCTGTGGCCTTCTTACTTAATGGCAAAACCGAAACCTTTAGAGATCCTTTTCAGCTGAAGATCAGTCTCCACTCTCAGCTCATGCCAATGCAAATGAGTAGATTAAGTGAATAAAGTGGTGAAATGTGGCCTCGGTGATCTTTGACTCCCTCTCGGAAGCGGTACGTGGAGATTTGCAGACAGATATGTATAATGCAGGAGAGCTGGCATCAATTATGCACCTTTCATTCATGCCACAGCAATACCTAATTGATTTGATTCTGTTTGCTTTATGTATAATTGAATAGGCACAGATCCTGTGTGTGGCTTTCAGCCATTGGATGTTTGTGACGGGTAGACCATGCCTTATGCAGCTTTGAGTTGGAACAGATCTCTTGTTCATCAGGAATGTCAATAATGAAGGAATACATTATAATATCGAAATACAATATTTAAATCATGCCAACTCTCAGAATAGATACAACCCTTTAAAGGTGCCCTAGAATTAAAAATTGAATTTATCTTTGAATAGTTAAATAACAAGAGTTCAGTACATGGAAATGACATACAGTGAGTCTCAAACACCATTGTTTCCTCCATCCTATATAAATCTCATTTGTTTAAAAGACCTCCGAAGAACAGGCGAATCTCAACATAACATCGACATACAGTCGGGATCATTAATATGTACGCCCCCAATATTTGCATATGCCAGCTCATGTTCAAGCATTAGACAAGGGCAGAACGTCTGGATGTGCACAGCTGAATCATCAGACTAGGTAAGCAAGCAAGAACAATAGCGAAAAATGGCAGATGGAGCAATAATAACTGACATGATCCATGATATCATGATATTTTTAGTGATATTTGTAAATTGCCTTTCTAAATGTTTCGTTAGCATGTTGCTAATTTACTGTTAAATGTGGTTAAAGTTACCATTGTTTATTACTATATTCACGGAGACAAGACTCGTTATTTTCATTTTTTAAACACTTGCAGTCTGTATAATTCATAAACACAACTTCATTCTTTATAAATCTCTCCAACAGTGTAGCATTAGCCGTTAGCCACGGAACACCATCAAACTCATTCAGAATCAAATGTAAACATCCAAATAAATACTTTAGTTACACGATTAGACATGCTGCATGATGAACACTTTGTAAAGATCCATTTTAAGGGTTATATTAGCTGTGTGAACTTTGTTTATGCTGGTAAAGGCAAGTGCAAGCTCCGGGGGAGGGGAGCACAAGATTTAAAGGGGCCACGCACTGCGCGTAGCCTGAATCGGCGCATATTTAATGATGCCCCAAAATAGGCTATTTAAAAAATTAATTAAAAAAAATCTATGGGGTATTTTGAGCTGAAACTTCACAGACACATTCAGGGGACACCTTAGACTTATATTACATCTTTTAAAAAGATGTTCTACGGCACCTTTAAGCCTTGATGGTATTTTTAGGACACCGATGGTGTGAGGACCCTATTGTAATTGCTCAGTCAATTATTATTCTTCTCCGAAATGAATCACATTTTTGAGGGCCTAAATATGCTCGAAAACTCATGAAACTTTGCACACGTGTCAGAAGTGAAGAAGATATACATCTGATATGGGTTTCTGAATTAGGTGTGGCAAAATGCCTCGATAGTGCCACCTACAAAATTTCAATTAAGCACCCTTCATGTGAGCTGTATATTGTGATTGATTTGTTGATTTTAGACTCATTTCAATTGGGTGCATCCACTGTGAGTAATGATGTGCCATTTTGTATGATCTATGCATGTTCCATGAAGTTATAAACGACAATGCCACGTGAAAGCTACACCTGATTTTAGTTAGCTTCTGTGCGCCTGTTGGGTTTTATGTGTCGTAATTCCGTGAGGAATATCATGTGATCGACTTATTGGATTATGCTGATGTTGGTCTCATTTTAATTGTGAGAATCTGCAAATTTCCACAATCAGAGCATGTTTCATGAAGTTAGGAGCAAAAACGTGACATAAATGCAGCATGGGTGCATTATTTACATATGGGTCTTCCGGGGTTTCACATACAAAAACTCGCTCCTGTCAAAGCCCAAAACAGCTATGCTTGTTGTATTCTACTCTGTGAGATCTTTCAAATGACATATGACACATGATTATCTGAGCTGTATGATGTTTTTGACACATTGCATAGTACAAAAAATTTCATAAATTTCAAAAACTTTTATTTTTTTATATTTTTCAGCAAATAACTCAGCAGTAATTAGGAGTTAATCAGATGGCTACATTCATTGTAAAGGTCAGACTCTAAGCTTTCAAATGACACATATTTTGTGTTGATCAAGGCAGTAATTTTGAAAAAAATATGATTATACTTTTTTTTTTTTTTTTTTTGTAGCTAGGTGGTGCCCGCGGGCGGTACACTCTGGTTTAGCGGGATGACTCAGCACTCATTAAGTGTTTAACAAAATGGTTATATGCACTAAAAAGCTGAGTTTATAAGCTTTAAAATGATACATATTTTGTTTTATTCCTGTTAGGTTACTTAGTAATTTGATCATGAATTTAATAAATACAAGATTTTAGCCATTTATGTGATTTCTGTCCTGTAGCAGGTATTGTTTTAGGGTAACACTTTATTTTACAGTGTTACAGTGTTACAGTGTTACTACATGTACAAATTCAGATTTTTAATCCCTGTATCCGCTTACATATATTTATATATAATCTATTTTTAATCTCTATAATAAAAATGTATAATTCAGATTTTGATCTCCATATCCATTTACATATATATTATATATATCTTCCAAGGGGTTTTTTCCCTCCTACGACTTTTTTCCCAGTGCTAGCACGCTGGGTTTTTCTCCTATGGGTTTTTTTTCCACCCCTGGGAGTCAGCCGACATTGGCTTAATGTAGCACCATCTTGTATATGTTACATATTACCACGCTTGGTTGTACAGCTTATTTTTAACCATTTCCCTTTTTCTGTGCTTCTAATATGTAAAGCTGCTTTGAACAATTACCAATTGTAAAAGCGCTATATAAATAAATTTGACTTGACTTGACTTGACTTTAGTAATAACAGTAAATTATGCATAGTTAAAAGTAACTAACCCTAAACTAAACCCTAACCCTAACTGTAACTCTGTAGTAAGTACATGTAGTTAATCAACCTACTCAGTAATTACAATGTAACTACGTAACTGTAAAATAAAGTGTAACCAAATAGAGACCTTGGCAAATATAATTTATTTTAAAGTCCCCCTGTGGTAAAAATCTCAAGTTTTTAATATTGTTTATGTCTATGTGGGTTTTTAATATGCTTTAAGACAAACCATGTGCAAATTCATGTCAACACCATTGCTGAGTATTTTCTTCTTAACAATGCAGTGAAAAAAACACCCACGGTGTCTGTTACATCACAAACTACATTGTAACCAATCACGTCAATGTGCCGGCGGTCTTTAGTATATCATTAACAGCGAAATAGCAGGGGAGTCTCAAGAGAAGCCAGGTTATCTCGGTATATTTTTCTGTTGATATGAAAAATCATTCAGATTTAGCAATATGGCGGGTGAATGATGTATATTACGATGTTATGATGAATTACATGCCTTTCTCCACTGACGTTCTGAGTTGTGCAAAGCATTTGTAATGATACTGATTGTTAGAAGGCAGCTGTCTGACTCTGACATGAAGAACAGGAACACATTATTAGCTGTTTGATAACATAGTCAAGCAAAAGGCTAATCATATTAATTACTATTATGTGTCTGATGTTGTAAGGAGCGAAACCATTGTTGTGCAATGTTTACATCAGTAAGTTGACCGAGTGGATCTCTGAGTTGGTGTGAGTGAGTGGAGGCGGGGCAAATTTGCATATGCATTGGTCTGCATATATTAAATGAGGCAAGTGTGTAGAGTTACATTCAAGCTTTTTTAAGGCATGAAGAATTAATTTTTTTTACAGGAAAAAAAGTTAAAATATGTCATTTTGGTGATCAAAAATGAGTTTTAAGGGATAAAATTATTGACTACACTTTAAAACGTTTTTTTTTTTTTTTTTTTTTAAACTTGCATGTATTCAAGGTGTAAGTAAATGTCATTACTTTTATTCAGTCAAAGTAATGCCATTATATTTAAAAACCTTTCTTTAAAAAAAAAAGCATGAATACAAAGAGTACATTTTCTTAGAACTTGTGGATTTTTGTGTACTCCCCTAACTTGCTGTTTTTGACACTGACTGTTCACAGAAGTGCACCAAAACCGTTTCTTTCTTGTGTTTGCAGTGTTCCCTAAAGTCGTTGTCTTTCAGCCGCGTGTTCCCTTGATTTCAGCTGATAGGGGGTCTTCTATTCCATGACCTTTAAAGGTGAAAGGCCCTGCTCAGTCAGTCTTTCCCTCTTGGTGGGAGATGCGAGTGCTTTGAGGAAAGCAAAAAGAAGAGTGTTTATTATCGATGACAGAACATGCGCACACACACCCTTGAAGGTCCGATTCTGTCACCGTGTTCTCGTCAGGGTGGCTCTGGGGTCAAGAGCACTAGTCTGGATCAGTATGAATACTCTGACAGCGTGACCCGGGCCAGAGGATTCATTCTCAGTACAGAGGTCAAAGGTCAGCCTTTCAGAGCAGCAGGGTAGGGCTGCCAGAACTCATGCTGGAATATTAACTCCTGTCTACTTCAAACTTTCCATACATTTACATGAAGGCGCATGGCTTGAGGCCTGTTTTTTGCATTTCAGGTTCAGAGAAAGTGGGATTTTTGGGTAGAATGAAAGATGGTGAATGCAGATCTACATATTGCAAATGTGTTTTGCCTCTTCACTATTAAGTATCCAGTCATCTGGAACTGCTTTTTATTCATTAGTGGTGTTTGGTATGGCAAGAATCACTATTAATATTGCTCTTAATTAGGGTTAGGGTTTTGGGTTAGACATTTAAATTATAAACATTAGGCACGCAACTCATGAAACCACATTTGGAGGTGGTCTGGGAGGGATTTTGACCACATTTAAAGACAGCATAAATGCAAATGTGCTTTTGTTATCTACATTCAACTATGTGTTTAATATTTAACAAGGTTCTGCTGCAAATAGTCATTCATGTCACTTTGACGGTCATTAAAACACTGTGCAGCGAATTGCTGCTTTTTATTCTGCTCTCGCTGTGTTAAAAAGACAATAGATGCTGAGCTTGTGTGATCTGTTGATGAGATTTAATCAAAGATATTTGATTTTTTTTTTTTTTAATCCACTTGGAATGCTGCTTCTCTCATTTGTCTCCCTGAAGAATGCTTAATGTTTTCTCCTCTTTTTCTCACTTATAATCTATTAATCCCATTTGAGGGGTTATAAAGAAATAACACATGGTAACACTATAAAACAAGGTTTCATTTGTTAACATTAGTTAGTTAACTGAGACATAACTAACAATTAACGGTTAACAAAGATTAATAAATACTGTAACAAATGTGTTTGCTCATTGTAAGTTCATGTTTATTAATACATTAACTAACATTAACTAATGAGACTTGTAGTAAAGTTTTAGTGAAAACACAAGAAATGGAAAAAAGGCAAATTTAAAAAAATTTAGTTAAATGACAGAATTAGAATCCACTTTTATTGCCATAACATGCACAAGGAATTTGCTTTGGTATGGAGGTGCTTTAAAAAGAATTAAGAAATAAAAATAATAACAATTTAGATAATATCAAATAATAAATAAGTGTTTGATAAGAATACACAATTTTTAAAAATTTAGTGTAAACACAGCATGCAGTCTGATTAATGTGTGTTTAGTGTAATACATTTGAAGCAGTATTAATAAGGGAGCTTTCTCTATCATTTAAAAAGGGATAGTTCACCCCAAAATGAAAATTCTTTATCAGTCTACATCACACATCAGTTGTGGTAAAGGAAGCTCAACCTTGTTTGCTTGATGTGCAAGAACCAGTGAGGTTTGTTCTCACGCACCAAGCAGGTTCGGTTGAGCTTATGTTTATCGCTGATCAATGAGTCATTCCATGAAACCGGTACAATTTGAGTCCCTCTGACCTTTTTCAGTGTATTTTATCTACTGTGTCACCAAAATATGTTTTTAAAAGCTTTTTGTATTAATTGAAATGTATCCTTTAATAATGTTTAAAAACATGACATGCATGTTATCTTAGAAATTATTAGTTTTATATTAGAAATTATTTAGTTTTTTTTCAGTTGACACCACCTATTTTGTCATGTCCCTCAAGGCCTTAATTGGGATATGAATAATAAAATGAGAATTCCCATAAATATCCATCTGTGCTTTTTTGCTGGTAATGTATTTTTCTAAGTAAATTCATGATTATTCATTAAAATCACATCATTTAGGTTCCATACCTCAGTAACCCCTCAACCCCGTTACTCAAACCATTCTCCCCCTATAAAAATAATGAACTGATACTTATGTGACATCATTAATAGGAAGTGACATCATAGAAGTCTTCTGAACATTGTGAGCAGACATAGGCAAGATACCTCCTTCTTTAATAATTATAACTAAATTATGTTGTGAAATTGTGTTGGTCAAGCTTAGCGACTCAACCCCGTTAAATCAATTAAAGATAGAAAACTATTTCTTGTGAAAAAGATCTTAATATCATGCATGTCATGTGATCTCCATTTATTTACTAGATTTAGAGCAGTGGCCAATTTGGGCAAAAAATCACAAACCCGTCACAGTCAACCCCATCACACCTACATTTTTATTTTTATTATTATTATAAAAAAAAGTAATTAAAAAGTTAGTTGAATTCTGTCTGAAATGTGCAGAGCAATCATAAGAATACTGATTTTAGTTCAAATTCTGAAGTTAAGCCTTTGATATAAAATAATGAGGTTGCTGTCACAAAAAGTGCCCATTTCAGGCTTTAGTATAGCAAAATTGTGAGATTTTATGTTTTTTTTATATTTGCACTTACTGAATTAGTGTGAGGGACATCTGATTAATAGGAAAATGTTGATTTTATCACAAATACATTTTATAATAATATTCAGAGAGCTCCCATAGTGTCCATAACTTAAAATAATGACCAATAATAATAGGGATTTGATGCCTGAGATGGGAAAATATGTTTTTCTGGAAGTTAAATATGTCACTAATGTTTGTGGGGTGTTCAGAAAAGTAATACATTTTGGTAAAAAATCTAAAAATGTGGAAAAAAGTCCAAATCTTACCGGTTTCATAGAATGACTCCAATGTTTTATGTGAATAAAAGCCTAAATTCATTCTGTTCATCATATAAAGTGATCATGTCTTCAGAAAATTTGGACTAAACCGCTCAATTCATTTTTTTTACGTTCTCTTTATGAGCCTTTTGAAGTGTCAAAGTAGTAGTTGCGTAGCTGTTAATTTAGAGCAGTGCTCTCAAACTCAATTTCTTGAGGGCCACAGCCCTGCACAGTTTTGCTCCAACCCTAATTAAACACACCTGATCCAGCTAATCAAGGTCTTCAGGATTACTAGAAACTTCTGAGCAGGTGAGTTGGAGCTGGTTGACTCTGCAGGGCAAGAATTGAGTTTGAGAGCACTGATTTAGAGACAGAAATCCCTCAGATTTCATTCAAAATATCTTCATTTGCATTCTGAAGATGAACAAAAGACTAACAGGTTTGGAACGACATGAGGGTGAATAAATGATGACAGATTTTTTTTAGTTTAAAATAGAGTTCATGATTATCCCAAGATTCTGAATGGACAACTAATAAAATAACATGTAATTTACTAGAGGTTCTGGCAAAATATTAATTGCTGCAGTCTATGTAAAAAAAAAAAATAATAATAATAATTTAAATGATTAAAAAAAATCAGTTTGAAAGACTCACTCATAAAGACTTCACTTGCTTCATTACTGAATGAATCAACATTTTTGAACAAATCTCTAGAATAATTCAATGACAAATACATTTTTTAACAGTTGCTTGTTGCCACCTACTGATGTAACGATGTAATTGATACACTCTTGATTTGTAGCATCAACTTGCTTTCAAACGGTGACTTATTCCACATTGATCACTAATGTAGACATCAGTATTTAAATCTGAACAATACATTTTTACCCCAGTACTTCTGTGATAATCTGAATTATTGTAACAGAAATACTGTGTGGTTGAAAAGAGTTTGTGAAGCAACCACTCTCTCGGCATCACAAACACATCTGAATGTTCGCCGTGATCAATCTCGGCAAAGGTTTAATAGACATATAGCCATATCACTATCATTTAGGAATAAGATCACGTGAGTGTTTGAATCAATATCACAATCTTTTAACAATTAATCGTTCAGCTCTAGTAAGTGGCGATTTGTAAATGTGACCAGAATAAGGGGACTTGCTTAATATGGTATTATTAAGGACACAAAGAGCATGTTATAGACCATAAACACTTTTGGGGTTGGGGTCTTTTGACTTGGACCAGTAAGCAACTGCCCTAAACTCCTTATAGTAACTGTATAGCAGCGCTCAGTGGCAAGTTGTACTCAGGCAAACAACACTCACATTTTCCTTAGTAAAAAGCTACTTTTTATTTATTAGTGTTTCTTTTCCAGTGCTTGAGCTATTAACTACAAACTAACAGTGAATCACTCACACATAACACACCCTCATTTAAAAACCCTTACAATAATAAACAGCAGAATATTATTAATACTCAGAAATTAATTGCATTTTTTTCTACCTAACAAAGCATTTGTCTTGTTGTGCTAATTAGTTTCCTAAAGCAAAGGCTGAAAATATCAGTGATGAATTTCTTGAAATAAAATGAATGTTCACTGAAAACAAATAAAAATAAGTTTCAGTTTTTGTATATTTTATTTAATTTGAGCTATTTGCCAAGGTAGCATTTATTATTTTTATTTCAGGTTTAGTCATTTTAGTTGCGTTAAACTAAATAAAAATAATAAATGCTGCCTTGGCAAATAGCTCAAATTAAATAAGTTTAAGTTTTTGCATTAAGATTTTTGTTTTGAGAAAAGCATCAAGTCAGTTAAACTATTGGGATATTGATATAGTCAGTTAAGAAGCCATAGATGCAACCATAGATGCAAACTCCTTTACTCTTTACTTTAAAAACTGTCTATAAAGGGCAATATTTTATGTATGTGAGGCCTGAGATGTGGGAACGGTGAAGAGAGAGGGCAAACAGTTTGCAGTTCAGCTCAGTATTGCCATCTAATCAGATACTCATTAGATAGTATTTATTTATTACATACTAGTATTTATTCATTAGACACTAGTTCTGATAGTACTTATTCATTATATACTAGTACCTATTAAATAGATTCTACTACTTAATTATACTAGTACTTATTTAATAGACAATAGTACTTATTTAATTTAGTACTTATTTAATAATATTTATCTTACCAGACTGCTTTTTTACTTATGTTATGTTATGACTAGTCAGAATGGTCACTGTATTGTTCAATTAAAAATCTTACTAGTATAATAACAAAATCTTACTAGTAACATTTGGAATAAATACTAGTATCTAATAAATGTGTACTAGTATCTATTGAGTAAGTACTAGTAGCTAATAAGTTCTAGCATCTATTTATTAGGTGTATTTATTTAATAGGCACTAGTAGCTAATGAGTAAGTACTAATATTATATCTAATGATTAAGTATTATTATCTAGTAATGGGTACTAGTATCTAAAAAATAAGTATTAGTACCTAATGAATAACTACTAGTATCTAATAAATATGTACTAGTCACAATTGGAATACATACTAATTAAAACTGAATAGTTGATATCTGAATGACAGATCCCTTAGAAGTCAATGGCAAAGAATTTAAATGTGTTAATAGTATTAGAATAGTTACTAGTCACTACCGAAATAAGTACTAGTATCTAATAATAAATACTAGTAACTAATGAATAAGTACTAGAATCTAATAAATAAATAACTAGTACCAATTTAATAGGCACTACTCTCTAATGATTAAGTACTAATAAGTACTAGTACTTGATGGAATAGACACTAGTATCTAAAAAAAAAAGTAGGCCTACTAGTAGCATGAAAATACATACTAGTACATTTTAAGGATTAAATGTTAATACGGCTTGCCATAAATGACTTGATTTAAACGACTGTCACACGCAACTTGAGATGAAATGGCTTGAAAGAAATGGTCGCATTGTGATCAGTGGACGAGGTGCAGACTCGTAGACAGTAGAAGCAGCGCAACTATAACAGTCAGTCTATTGGTGCGTTCAAGTCATGTCGGAAAGATCGTATTTACGAGCAGAACTGACATGAATGCCACCACAATGTCGTAAATACCAGTGGGAAGCTCGTAATTTTCTTTAAGCTCCGATCTGTACGAGTTGGGGGCGTGTCAGTCAGAAACATGGCGAAATACCACAATATTACAGGTATTTAGCAGTGAATTGTCAGGCTTTTCTATTTACAACAAAGTAAGCTGATTCCCAGCAAAAAATACAATAGCATCACAATATAAAAATGTAATATGCAACAATAAAGTTTACAACAGCTTCATACATTAATTAAAAAACATAAAAAAGCAACATACAACTAATGTACATTATTTGCTCTACATTTTCTAGAAGCAGAAGTGTTGTTATTTTGTGTAATTAATTTAGAGAAGGCACACCGCCATCATACTCCGACGAAAGTGACTTGAACGCACCTACCGTCGTACACACGATTTCCCACCTCGTAAATACGAACTTCCCAGGAAGACTTGAACGCACCATAAAACCCCACCCAGCAAACCGAAAGTAAAAAAGCCGAGCTGTGCTGAGCTGAGCCGAATTTTTAGTATATTGTGTACAAAATTAGTTTGTGACTAATATATATATATATATATATATACAAACTCTTATGTTAAATGTGATTAATCGATTTGACAACACTTGTTTGTTTATTAATAAAATGCACAAAAAGGTTTGTGCACAAATACACGAGGAACATTTATTAATGGGTCAGTTCTGATTTCATGTTGTTTCCTTTAATGTACCGTAGTGTGCTGATGCTCACTATCTGTCAATAGCTCTTTGTGTCCATTGTTGTGATGCCAATCCCAGCATGAGGCTAAGTGGTTGGCGGTGACAGTGGCAAAGCTACAAAGCAGCTCCATCTTTGTTGAAGTGTTCCTGTAGATCTCCTTTAATCCAGCTAAATACAAAGAGCTCCCTTTCCAAATCATGTCAACGCATGGACAACTCTGGTTTCCTCAAGTCAACAGCAGATATATGTGTTCTTGGGTATATGTTGAGAGAGAGAGAGCAGCAGATGAATGGCATTGTCAATCTGATGGTCATGCTGAAAAGGATTACAGAGTCTTGAGGGACTAGTGGACTACTGGCAAATGATGGAAGTCCACAATCTTTAGTTGTCCTCTTGCCAGGGGACATGAAAGAATCAACTAATCCTTTAAACCGGACACAACTCCAGTGTATTTTTATACAATGTGTGAAATATTGTTATCTCCAAATGTGAAACAACCAAGTTATATTTCTAGCGCTGTGACTTCCTGACCTCTTCCATTGTATCTCTTCATTGGATCATTTTTGTGTTGTCCCTTGAGTTGTGCCTGATCTTTAGGTTTCAGCAGAATATTTCATTCTTAGACATGTTATATGACTCTGGGGGAATGGCAGTTTTATGCCACATTTATTTCTTGGTTTGTCCATGTCCTCTATATAGCATAACTATTTTAGTCACTTGAAGTGATTGGAGATATGACCTTGGTAAGGAAACAAATATGAGATTCAGATTCTTAATTGAATTATGGGTTAATAGGAATCTTTTCAAATTAAAAAAAAATATATAAATAAATAAAGTGCCCATTATAAAGGAAGAAATTGGTAACACTTTACAATAAGGTTGCATTTTTAACTACATTAGTTGAAATTAACTAATAATTTAAAATACTTTTAAAGCATTTTAAAATCTTATTTTCTGTTAATTTCAGCATTTATAATACATTATTAAAATCACAAGTTGGACCTTTTCGTATTATTTAAAGTGGTTATGAACTGTGTTTATTGTTTTATAATGTTTCCTGGGGTGCACATATAATGTTAGTATGATTTTTACATCAAAAATTGTCATCATTTAGAAATAAAAGGCAATTTCCTACCCTGATTTTAGTCCTCTGGTTTGAACGCTCGGTTTTAAGGGGCGTGTCTTCTGTGAGACTTCAGTGTAAACGTTCACTGCTGTGATTGGCTAACATCTTTGCAATTTACTCTCTCAAAAACTTTTAGCACATTTTTATTATCACAGCTCTCAATGTTAACTATGAAAAGTGTTGATTATAGCATTACATTTAAATCTATGGCATTATATTTAGATCGTGGCATGAAAGGTTGCAGAGATGAACACTGTAGCCGATCACAGACATGTTGAGCGCATGAATGCAGTGATCTCGTCATTGCAACTCAATTTCTGCACACTAACGAATGCTTTCATCTTAACTTACAAGATACGAGAGATTCGCTGAATAAAACAGGAGTTTTGGCACATGTCGAGAACTCAGTCAATGATAAACTGTTTGATTGACAGCTCTAGCGATTGTAAAGGGAGCATTCTTTGATCTCTCTCTCTCTCTCTCTCTCTCTCTCTCTCTCTCTCTCTCATATATATATATATATATATATATATATATATATATATATATATATATATATATATATATATATATATATATATATATATAAATAAAGTATATATCATACTTTAAATAACCGATTACTTTCATCCTTCTAAGAGAAATAACATGAAGTTGACCATTTAGTGGCTGTTTGATTAACTGAACAAAGAACATCTGACTGTACATGAATCATTATCAGATCAGGCATTAGAATTAAGTTACTTACATGCTATTGCATTACTGTCAAGTCCATAGCGTAAAAGTCTGTTTGCAAAGCCTGTGCTGAAATGTGATTGAATCCACAGTGAAATGTTCCAAATACAAATAAATTAAGCTCAACTGAGACATTCACATTGTTGAAAATAAATAACCATATTCCTAGCATAAGGATCCTTTGAAAGGTAATGATATTTTTAATCCTGTATCGCTCTTCTCTCCTCCTCATCTCACTAACACGCCAGTGGGCGGGGCTAACGTTGTAATGATGAAGCGTTGATTTCTTCTGTGGAGGCGGCTTTTAACCCTATCTATTGATAGGCGCATTCCAGGATCAGTCGTTTCCAGAAAGTTCTCTTCCAATTCATGTTAGTATGGTTTTTAAAATCTTTGATACCATTTTCAAGAGACATTTCATTTTAATAACTTAAGTATTTATATCCTGCGTACAAATTTTTAAGTGTACACATTATTTTAAAAAAGCTTGAAAATTAATTTCAGGGTAAAAGTATTAGTGTATTAATACTTTATGATTTATTTATTTATTTATTTTTTAAATAATGATCTCTCTATGATCTTATTTACTTTTGTTTCTGCATGCATAGGGAAGCTGCTGTACTGCTTTTTTCATACATCATAAATGACTTGTGCCTCAGTGCACTGACGAAATGCATTAAACGCTGTCATGTTATCTTGGGTTCGGATGCCTGGTGTTTGTGAACGCAATCGTGTGAGACACTTCTGGGAAGTAATTATACCAAATCACTTTGATAAAAGACTTTAGCTCAGGCATTTCAGAATGACCAAACCAACATCTGAGATGCTGTGCAATGAAATTGGTCCGCTGGTTAGTCCAGTTATCAATCACATCCACTGTGGAGGCAAATTATTGTGAGTTTTGTTGTTGTTGCACATCAAGTGATTTATTTGGTAAATGTGTTTCCATCGTAATTAATGCGCATGTCTTCTTATCTGATATAAAATCGTCCGCCTTAATTGAGTGCATAATTTTTTTTTTAATTTATGCACATCTTGGTATTTCCATTCAGCATTCCATTTTAATGCAATTTCCCAAAATTCACATTGAAATAGGTGGATGGAAATGTAGTTGTCCATACATTGGTTAATGTTTCATCTGACCTTCAAACACAAGACAAACATAGTCCACTTAAACAAATAACAAACGACAATACATTAACTTTTCATGTTCTTGTTGAATACAGTGTAAAACATTCATAGTGCAGGATGGAAAAAGTATGTGTATGTGAAAAGTATTTCATTACTGGTTGACCCTCCTCTGGCAGCAATAACTTCCTCCAAAGGTTTCCTGTAATAGAGGATCAGTTCTGAACATCGGTCAGGAGGGATTTTGCACCACAAGTTCAGCAATATTCTGGGAATGTCTGTTGTGAACCGCCCTCTTGAAGTCATGCTAAAATATCTCATTTAGTTTGAGGTCAGGACTGGTCACTTCCAGAAGGTGTATTTTCTTCTGACAAAGCCATTCTGTTCTTGGATCACTGTTCGCCCAACTTCTGTTGAACTTCAAAGATAACCTTACATTGTCCTTCAAATTGTCCCAATACACTTGGGAATTCATTTTTGTATTGATGTTACAAAATTTTCCCGTCCATGAGGCAGCAAAACAGCACTTAAATGAAGTCATAATATTTTTTTCCGAGCAACACTGGAGAATCCAGGTGCTGACAACAGATATGTATGCTAGGGCTGGGCGATATGGCAAAAAAATAAAATCTCTTTTTTTCTTTTTTTCTTTTTCTTTTCTTTTTCAGAACGATTGACTGATTCACGATTTAGATTTAGATTTTTTTTTTTTTTTTTTTTTTTTTACTGTTTAACTAGGTAACAACTTTATTACAGTATGATTTAGCTAACATTCTTATGGAAGAGGATTAGGGCCAAGCAATAATAAAAAAAAATAATAAAACCATCTCGAGATTAAAGTTGTTAAATTTCGAGAAAAAACGCGTTAAATTTTGAGAAAGAAGTTGAGATAAAATGTTGAGAATAAACCGTTAAATTACGAGAAAAAAATCATTAAATTATGAGAAAAATGTTAAATTTCGAGAAAAAAGTCGAGATAAAATGTTGAGAATAAACTCATTAAATTACTCATTAAATTCTCGTAATTTAACGCCTTTTTTCTCGTAATTGAATGACTATTCTCAACATTTTCTCACCCATGAAACGGCATTCTAAAAACATGGCGGTCAAGGAAAAAAAAAAGAAGCTCAACTCACGGTTAATAACTTTGCCTTTTTTTCTCATTCCACTGTCTGCATCACATTTCTATAACGCATTTCTGAATGAACAGCCACTTAAAGTCGGCATGAAATCAAAATTGACCCTGTTTACTTTGTTGGTGCATATTACTAGTGTTGTGGTAAACAATTAATCCATGCAAGTTATTACACAGAAAAAAATTGCTTGTCATGGTAATCAAAATTTGAAAAGTTACTTCTGGTCTAGAATGGCTTTCCTTCTCTGATGACGTCAGTTTGACGGCTTGGGTTGAAAATGCGTAAACCACTCCCCTCCAACCGTTTGTCTGCTATGAGCAAGAGATGGAGAGGAGGAACGCTAAAATAAAACTCTGCCCTCTATTCAATATTCCGTTTCACTCAGAAATACGTCACAACACTGGAGAAAAGTCGTTTGCAACTTCCGGTTCACGGGGACTTTAAGACTAGTAATGTGTTATACGTTCATAGAGCATCACATGAGAGCGGTTAATCAGGCGTGCCGGCGCCATCATGAGGTCGGATAATTTTCATCTCCTAATGCGGTTATCATTGCTGTATTGTCAACATGTCTAATTGTAACGCTTGCTAACATTTTTATACAAAACCGTGATTTCTTGATTTAAAAAAATAATAAAATCGAGGCAAAACATTAAATTAATAATCAAAAATCTGAAAAATCGCCCAGTTCTAAAGTACACATGTTCAAGTTTTTTTTTCATTGAGCATTTCTGCAGTTATAGAATGTTATAGAAACAGAGCTAAAATTTGATCATTTGTCTTATTGTCAGTTGATGAAGACTGAGATACTTTTGTATTCATTCCAACTATATGCAAGTCAATAATTCTTAGATGTCTAGAGACTTTTTTATCAAGCGTAGTTCATAACAGACATTGCTTGTAGAATATAGAACTTAAAGGATTCATTCACTTCAGAATTAAAATGTTCTGATAATTTACTCACCCCCATGTCAACCAAGATGTTTGTCTTTCTTTCTTCAGTCGAAAAGAAATTAAGGTTTTTAAGCATAAGTCACGCGCAACCTTTATATTCTCCTCTAATCTTTAGTCTCTATGTCAGTGTGCACTGTTTCTGAACTCCATGAAAAGCCTTGATTGTAGTCTTGAGTTTTCTTTGGGGAGCGAACAAGTCACAAGATTCCTCATTTAAATAATTCTCGCTCAAGGCATACGCAAAACGAAGGGTCGGGGCCTGGTTGAGTTGTGTTAGTAGTGTGTAGAATATCACAGTTATGGTAAGGGGTGTGACCTTTCCAAAACCTGCTAGAAAAGATTGACAAATCACAACACACAGGTCCAGCTGACCAATCAGAGCACACTGTGCTTTTTGGAGGGAGCAGCTTCATAGAGACAGGAACTATACAGGGGTGAGTTACCTGTACAATGACGTAACTCATTGCTTCACTATCATACTATGATGCATCGCTGAAGAAATCAACTAGCTAGTCACGGCTGTTTCCCGAAACCGTATTGTTGCAAACCTGTCGTTCAGCCATGTTGGTGAATGATGTCACACAGGTGGTGGAGTAATAACAAAGACTATAGAATAACACAAGATGTGTCACTCATATTAGGCAGAATAAGTGCCACCTTCTAAAAAAGAGCCAGTCGCTGGTTGGTAAAGTCATTGTGTCACTGCAGAGGCTGTTAGTAGCACCGGATCCTACAGTCAGATACCCGCTTCCTATAGAGCAGGGCTGGGCAAACTGGAGGGCCACTGTCCCTGCAGAGTTTTGCTCCAACCCTAATCAAACACACCTGAACCAGCTAATCAAGATCTTCAGGATTACACACAGGTGAGTTTTATCAGGGTTGCAGCTAAACTCTGCAGGACAGTGGTCCTCCAGGACCGAGTTTGCCCAGCCCTGCTATAGAGATACACACTTAGGACTGCGTATGCATATTAGCTTGATCCAGATTTATTTATTTATTTTTTTTGGTCATGATTTGAGCATTTAGAAACAAAATTTATGAGACAGTTGTTATCAGATTTCGTTTGTGATTTCAAATATGAAATTTAATCAAACTTGGCAAACAGTTTGAGAATTTGATGTTTTCCCATTCAAAGAGATAAGGCTGCACTTGCATGCCCGAGAGGCGTTTCAAAGATGGCGGCCGAGTGAAATGACATGTCTTAAAGGACTTTGGTAATAACTTCTTTGAATGAAACCTTTTGAGATCGAATTATTGCTAGATTTTTTTGCTGTAAATTACAGACATGGCATCTGATTACTAATTATTTCACATTTTTCTCAGTTATTTTGCTTTTTCCTAATTCAATCATAGACTCTTACATACTAAAGAGCACTCTTCAAAAACTATGCTTAAAATCTCTTGACAAACTAAAATGTGTAAATGACATATATATATATATATATATATATATATATATATATATATATATATATATATATATATATATATATATATATATATATATATTCAAAAATAAAAGATATACATTATACTACATAGCTGTCTTTCCAGCTACACAGCCAAATTGTTGAACTATGTTAGTAACGATGGAACTTGCTGTGTTAGTTGGCTAATGATGCTTTCGTAAACAGACTGGGAATAAAGGTGCTGCAACAATGATAAATAATGTAACTTTTAGTATGGTTAAGCTTGTCGTCTACTAGTGCTGACCGATATATCGCATGTGATTGTCACGTGCATGTCACGCGCAAATGGAGCAGCATTTAATAGACGGAGCCGTAGATCACTGACAAGCCACTCAATATCGTGTTCATTATCATCTGCGATATGAACACGATATTGCGTGGCTTGTCAGTGATCTACGGCTCCGTCTATTAAATGGCGCTCCATTTGAAAGCAGGTGATGGCGATTTAGCGGTAATCAGGGAACCGGCTTTACTGACGAAATGCGCGTGACAATCGCATGCGATATATCGGTCAGCCTTATCGTCTACACTACTCTGGTGTTTTAGACTCTAGAAAACGGAGACTTTAAAAAATGCTGCAGACCACATGGGTTGCATTTCAGTGTAAACGGACTAAAACGGAGACGTGGCTACCCTCATTACGCTACCGGAACTTGACAATAACAGACCAGGGCTGTTCCCAAAAGCATCGTGAGTTGATCGAAGAGACAGTTTGTAGCTGAACTACAATCAGCTTAGGCTTTTGGGAAACGCAGCTCAGTGCCGTCTCTCTCAACGGCCCTGTAACATACCGCTACGGCGACTGTGTAAACAATAACATGGAGACGGAACTGCACGCTTTGCTGACTTTGTGGTTCTTTTTGTTCATTTTATAATACTGCAGCTGCCTACATGCACAAGAGGCAAGTGTTTACACTTGTGCGAGCATGCCCAGTCTGCATGAACGGTCATGTGACATGCGTTTTCGGTCATGTAGTGTGGACGGAGATAATTTCTGGAACGCAGTGGAAATGCCAGTATAGATGAGGATTGTTTTCATTTTAAAAAGCCATTTTAAAATAAAAACGCACAAGTGTAAACAGGGCCTTAGATTTAAAACTGCTATATGTTATTTTTGTACCTAAGCTTTCCATTTCTCTGTACAGTTAGTACATATACAGTACAGAAGGGTAGTAAACTGCTGCATTGTCATATTTGTGCATTATTCCTTGCAGCTGGTGCCAGTATTATGCCACACTGAGCAATGACAGGAAGTACTGTATCAGCCCCAGTAAATGCCACTTTACTTTATCACATCAAGTCTGCATGACCGCAGGCAATAAATGCAGTGCCTCCGTAATTACATTCTGTAACATGAATTCATTACTTATTTGATAATGGTAAAACATACTAATTATATTGATAATATATTAATTGAAATATAATGCAAATATGATCTGACCAAATTAGGCCATAGGGTTGAGTAAATACTCTTAGCTTTCCGCCTGAGCGATTGAATAACTCTTTTGGATGGAACGTGGGCAGGGATTGTGTTGTGCCGAGTGTGTGTTGATGCTGATGGGACAGGACTGCTCTCTCCATTAGAGGACCTGTATTCCCTCCACCTCCCCATGTGTGGCTCCTGTCAGCTGCTAATAAGTGGAGCTTTCTGTCCCTCCATAAACAACCTACGCAACTGACACTTTGATGCTTCAAAAAGTTCATAAAGGGATAGTAAAATTAATCCATATATATTGAGTGGTTTAGTCCAAAATTTCTGAAGCGACTTGATCGCTTTATATGATGAACAGATTGAATTTAGGCTTTTATTCACATATAAACATTGATCAGCAAACAAAAACAGAAGCTCACCCGAAACTGCAATTTGGACCTTCAATCCGTTGGTAGCCATTGAAGTCCCCTAAATGGAGAAAAATCCTGGAATCCCTTAATTTCTTTTCGACTAAAGAAAGAAAGACAAAAACATCTTGGATGACATGGGGGTAAGTAAATGATCAGGAAATCTGAATTCTGAGGTGAATTAATCCTTTAAAGGTGCTGAAGAACATGTTTTTAAAAGATGTAATGTAAGTCTAAGGTATCCCCTGAATGTGTCTGTGAGGTTTCAGCTCAAAATACCCCATAGTTTTTTTTATACATTTTTTTAACTGCCTATTTTGGGGCATCATTATAAATGCGCCGATTCAGGCTGTGCGGCCCCTTTCATTCTCGTGCTCCACGCCCCAAGAGCTCGCGCTTGCCTTAAACAGTGCATAAACAAAGTTATATATCCCTCAAAATGGATCTTTACAAAGTGTTCGTCATGCAACGTCTAATCGTGCAAGTATAGTATTTATTTGGATGTTTACATTTGATTCTGAACGAGTTTGATAGTGCTCCGTGGCTAAAGCTAACATTACACACTGTTGGAGAGATTTATAAAGAATGTAGTTGTTTATGAATTATACAGACTGCGAGTGTTTAAAAATGAAAATAGTGACGGCTCTTGTCTCTGTGAATACAGTAAGAAACAATGGTAACTTTAACTACATTTAACAGTACATTAGCAACATGTTAACGAAACATTTAGAAAGACAATTTACAAATATCACTAAAAATATCATGATATCATTGATCATGTCAGTTATTATTGCTCCATCTGCCATTTTTCGCTGTTGTCCTTGCTTGCTTACCTAGTCTGATGATTCAGCTGTGCAGATCCAGACGTTAATACTGGCTGCCCTTGTGTAATGCCTTGAACATGAGCTGGCATATGCAAATATTGGGGTCGTACACCCCGACTGTTACGTAACAGCCCGAGTACTGTTCTTCGGAGGTCTTTTAAACAAATGAGATTTATATAAGAAGGAGGAAACAATGGAATTTGAGACTCACTGCATGTCATTTCTGTGTACTGAACTCTTGTTATTTAACTATGCCAAGATAAATTAAATTTTTAATTTTAGGGCACCTTTAAGACTCAGACCCCTTTAGACGTTTTGTGTCAGGATGGTATTTGGATATATATTACTTGGATTGCATTGCATTGCGGTTACACTTTATTTCGATAGTCCACTTTAGACATTCTACGAACTAGAGGTAACTTTGCAACTACATCCCCTGATTTCACAGACAAGGCTTAAGCTAGTCCTAGACTAAAATGCATGTTTGAGCTGTTTTAACTGAAAGCAACTTGACATATCTAAAAATGTGTCAGTGTCATTGTTTTGTCTCAAGATGCACACCAGTAATGTTGTTTTTCTAGGGTACGTTTATAAAAGCTACTTAAATTCCCTAATTGAACTAAGACTAAGGCTTAGCCTAAGCCCTGTCTGTGAAACCGGGCCTAAATCAAATAACTGTCATTAATTTGCAACTACATGTCAACTAACTCTCATTATTATTAGTGAGGTTAGACTATTATTAGTATTAATAGACTGTTAGGTTAGAGTTAGGGCTAGTAGAATAAGTTGACATGTACTTGCAAAGTTACTTATAGTCACCAAAATGAGCAGACAGTCTACTGATACTCTAATGACTGCTAGTTGACTTGCAGTTACAAAGTTATTTATAGTTAGTAGTAGAATGTGTAATGTGGACAAATAGTGTATCAAATGAAGCTATGTGCAAAATGTATATTTCCTTTTATGTATTACATAAGATGGTGCATTAATGGAAACATTTCTACAATTAACTTTTAATTATATAATTTAATTATAATTTAATATAATTTAAATATATATATATATATATATATATATATATATATATATATATATATATATATATATATATATATATATATATATATATATATATATATATATATATATATATATATATATATATATATATATATATATATATATATATATATATATATATTAAATTACACACAGTACAGTCCAAAAGTTTGGAACCACTAAGATTTTTAATGTTTTTAAAAGAAGTTTCGTCTGCTCACCAAGGCTACATTTATTTAATTAAAAATACAGTAAAAAAACAGTAATATTGTGAAATATTATTACAATTTAAAATAACTGTGTACTATTTACATATATTTGACAAAGTAATTTATTCCTGTGATGCAAAGCTGAATTTTCAGCATCATCACTCCAGTCTTCAGTGTCACATGATCCTTCAGAAATCATTCTAATATGCTGATCTGCTGCTCAAGAAACATTTAATGTGTACAACTGTACAAAATATTTGTGTACAATATTTTTTTCAGGATTATTTGATGAATAGAAAGTTCAAAAGAACAGTGTTTATCTGAAATCTAATCTTTTGTAACATTATAAATGTCTTTACTGCCACTTTTGATTGATTTAATGCATCCTTGCTGAATAAAAGTATTCATTTCTTTAATTTCTTTTCAAAAAAATAAAAATAAAAATTCTTACTGACCCCAAACTTTTGAACGGTAGTGTATAATGCTACAGAAGCTTTGTATTTCAGATAAATGCTGTTCTTTTGAACTTTCTATTCATCAAGGAATCCTGAAAAAAAAAAAAAGTACACAACTGTTTTCAACATTGAAAATAATCATAAATGTTTATTGAGCAGCAAATCAGCATATTAGAATGATTTCTGAAGGATCATGTGACACTGAAGACTGGAGTAACGATGCTGAAAATTCAGCTTTGCATCACAGGAATAAATTACTTTGTCAAATATATTTAAATAGTACACAGTTATTTTAAATTGTAATAATATTTCACAATATTACTGTTTTTTTGATCTTTAATTTTTGATTAAATAAATGTAGCCTTGGTGAGCAGACAAAACTTCTTTTAAAAACATTAAAAATCTTAGTGGTTCCAAACTTTTGGACTGTACTGTATATATAAAGATAAATAATGGATTTTTTTTAGGTGCAGTGTCTGTTTCTTTTTCATGTTGCAAGATCAAGACTCCACATTACAATGCATGAATGACTCAGTCTGTCAAAGCGGCTTAAAGTATGATTTTTTGCCTAACCTGTTTATTACATCATGCAGATAATGTAAAACATGTTTACATCAGAATCTGTGTCAGATCATCAGCAAAATTCCAGACTAGTTGTGCCAATTACAATTTGTTTGTCCTCTTTGAATGTAGCTATGGTCTTGAACATTTTTTTAGTTCCTGCTATTTTGTGCTCTTTCTCTCAGTCTGTTTGTTACCTTGAGTATTAGGAAGATTCTAACAAGACTTCTCGGAAACAAGAGTTTTATAAACATCCAAATTTAATGACATCCTGGCATCATGGAAAACCTTGTAGAGTATTTTACCACAGGTGCCTCAATGGAATGTGATTAATGTTTAATAATTATTTCATATTAAATATTTATCAACATATGTCATTCTGAGGCAGCTGCTGACTGACCGATTTATTGTTTCCTCTTGACGGCAAGCCATTCTTCACTGTAAAAAATCAAAAGTTGAGAAAACTTAAAAGTTTAAGGCAACAAACTTCAACAAATTTTTGAGTTTTTTGATTGTTGCCTGCTTATTAATAGTTAGTAAGGTAGTAGTTAAGTTTAGGTATTAGGTAGGATTAAGGGATGTAGAATATGGTCATGCAGAATAAGGCATTAATATATGCTTTATAAGTACTAATAAACAGACAATATTCTAATAGTGAGAATTGGGCCCTAAACAAAAGTGTTACCCTATATTTTATTTACCTAATATATGCATATGTGGTTTCACCATTTTTCTAACATTTGCTTTCTGAACCATGCAGTTTGATGCAGGTCATTGTGTTAAAACATACATACAGTTTTTAGAGAAGTTATGACGTCACATGCATGAAATGCAAGATATATACAATTATGAAATGTCCTGCACAAATCATGCTTGTGAAGCTTCGGGTCAATTTGCTTGTTCTTCTTGATTGTGACTTGACTCGCCAGTTATGGTAAGGGGCATTACATTTCCGACACACGCTCTAAGTGGTTGACCAATCACAACAGACTGGGTTGGCTGACCAATAAGAGCAGACTGCACTTTTTGGAAGTAAAGAAAGCAAAACTAAAACAGAGCGTCCAGAGAGAGGGTGAAAACAGGTGCTGCAACACTGTAAATTAAGAAAAAAAAATTAACATGAAATCATGTAAACATATTTTAGACCTAAAAAATGTGGAACCTGTAAATGTGGCCTTTTCATCATTTATCATCTAATCTGAACCAAAAACATGCTTTTCCAAAATGCAGACTCTAGTTGCATGGATATAAGTTTTTTTTTTTTTTTTTTTCTATTTTCTTTTCTTTTTAATTTATTTGACCAAGACGTTTTATTTACCAATGATCGAAAGATGGCATGTAAAGAAACAAAATGGCTATGCTACAATTTGTTTTGTAGATTATGAAGATCAAACTGATACAAACTGATTTATTCGTTTTGTAGCATGCCATGCACTTAGATCTCAGTAAAATAAGTTTCCACACTGAAAGTCTGTCTTTAGGTGGAACTCCTTTTCTGGACCAAAAAAAAAAAAAAAAAAAAAAAAGTGAAGAGGACATTAATGAATAGTTCACTTTAGTGTTGTGTCAAAAGAGATTTCATTGTGCAGATTAGGTCTTACAAGTAGTTATATACTTGACCCATAGTTTAACTAAGCATAATATTCAAAATCCTTGAACTGAAAAATTCTTTATCTGTCAGATACTCTATCGTCTCAAATAACTGTAGCGGAGGCAGACTGTGTGGTATCTCCACACTTTTCTTAAGCTCAGAGTTATTCATGAAACCTTTTCTGTCATCCACTTAGTCTTCTGAATATAACACAACTCTTCTCGCTGAAGTTTGATCAAGGTCAGTCATCTCGTTGGAAAGTTTTTGTTCTAATCCTTTCTCTTTAAGTTAGCCTCAACTGCACTGCTTTTTCATAAGCTTCTGATATGTGTGATGCCATTTATGAGGTCATCACTGTGTTCAGTTTTATCTCAGTCTCTTATTCTCTGTTCATATAAGTGACAGTGCTTAGTACATCTGAAAGCTTACAGTAGATAATGTATCTTGAAGCAGTGAAAGTGTCAGATCTGAACAAATTATGATTTAACAAACCAGATTGCTGTCTTGAGTTGGCTCTTTCTTTTTGTGGATATTTTGTTGTGATTTAAAGGTGACCTATTAAGCTTTTTTTATGACTGTAAACAATCTGCAAATGAACAATGCACAAGGTCCACACCAAAAGGATTGAATCTCTCCAACAGAAAACACCTGCCCTAAATGCCTCAATTGTAGTCCTGTCATTGTTTCCGTAACGTGGCTACGTCACTATGTAACTCATTTGCATAATGCGTTAATCAAAGGTAGTTATAAAGCCAGGGAGAGGTTATCACTACATCTATAAATAAGAATAACAACCGTGTCTTTAAAACCCGGAACTACTTCCTTCAACCACAGATTCAAAAGTTGAGCCCAAGCCTCCGTTACTAATTCTAAATCATCACTTTATATCTAGTAACGAAGGAACGATGAGTCGCTTCATTGTAACTCATTTTAATATGTAGAGTATTATGAAAGAGATCGAGTGTATTGCCTGCATCTAGCTGATATTCTTCAGGTCAATCTTATATTCATAATCACAAAATCAGTTTGAATGTCCGCTGAGGAAAGCGATATCATTTGTCTTTGTCCTTTTAACATTTAAGACATTTCCATGAAAGCACTAGTCAGTGCGTTTGTCAGTTGCGTCTCGTAAGATGTTTGTTTAAAGTAAAAACAATGTCCTTGTTTCCTTGTTTTAGTCCACTTCAATATAAAAGTCTTTGTGACTGACTGACTCACTCATAAAGACAGTCTTTGCTGCCATCTCATGGCGTATTAATGTAGCTTTCACTGAAGTCGAAATCCGTAACTGACTCTTTCTCAATATCAAAAAATACAGCATGTTATTTAAATTAAAAAAAATATATATATATATTGAAGAATAATATTTAAATTGACAGCAATAGCCATTATAACAGTATAAGTAAAATAGGAAATAAACAAGCAAACAGTTCAGTCAAACACTGAAAGATTGCCCATTTGATACACCCAAAACGAATTATACCTCATGTTTAAACACTGTCTACAAGAGCCAACAGAAAATTCCCGAAATGAACGGTTGCTGACGGAACTCACATCTCCGAAGGCATCTAAACACATTTTCAAATATGACCTATGTTTACATATGAATTGCATATCTGAGGTCTAAAACTACATTCCATTACAAAATAACAGGCGTATCATCTATAAAAATATGGCGGGTTTGCTCGTCCGCCATAACGCTTGCTGTAAGAATGCTGACAACGGAGTGATTCAAATGGTGAAACGGTTCCTTTGGCGATATTGGTAGAATATCGCATGGCTGGAAATCTGATTCGAGAACCAGAAAGACCTGTTGTATATATTGAAGGTTTGGGTCAGTTTGCTTGTTCTTACTGACTATGACTTGACTTGCCAGTTATGGTTAGGGGCGTTACATTTCCTACACACACCTTATGCAGTTGACAAATCACAACAGACTGGGCCGGCTGACCAATAAGAGCAGACTGCGCTTTTCAGAAGGCAGGTTTTTAAAGAAACCAAAACTAAAACAGAGGATCCAGACAGAGTGTGAAAACAGGTGCTGCAATAATGTAAATTTTAAGATTTTTTTTTTTTGAACGTATTTTAGTAGACCTACTAAACAAAATCTATGAACCTGTAAATGAACATGATTTATCATCTACTCTGCACCAAAAACAAGCTTTTGAAACTCAAAAATACAACACCATTTGAAATTTTACAGAGCAACAGTAACTGTGACCAGCACATATAATGTTGAATTTCACATATTATGTTTCATACCGTATGTATTTTATCATTTTATCGCCTTGCCGGTGTAACTGAATCATAAATTCAAGGATGTTCAAAATGATTATATCTGAAAACTTACTTGAACTTAACTTCTGTCAAGTCATATATTGATGCTACTTGATGCAATTTTGCCTGCAACCCCATTTAGGCATGTTTTTTTTTACTTTCTGTTTAATGTATGTACATTTTAAAGCTCTTGGTTTTGGGAACTTTTTGATGGTTGCAGTTCAGTGTCCTCAAGCTAAATCAGGGCTAAATTAAAACCGTGTCAGCAAGGGAAAGAAATCAGAGCTGGGTTGTTTTTAGTTTAGTTTCTCCAGCACAAGAGCAGAGGTTACATGCATGTTTTTTTTTTTGTTTTTTTTTAAGTTTAATAGCCTGTAGGCTTGGACTCCAAGATTACAAATACCCACAGCAGAATCAATAGTCCTCTACTAAAGGGGGGTGTTCGAAATACTTACAAAATAACATGTGTTATTTTTAAGAAGTAAACTTCTAAGAGCTCTTCAGCTGTTCATGAGATCTGAGCACATTTTTCAGGTTCTTTTTAAAGTACTTTGATCTTAAAGGAATAGTTTACCTAAAGATTCTGATGATTTTTCAGTGGAACACACAAGGAAAAATTTGGAAGAATGTTTTAAGCCCTATTCATGCAGGATTAATATTATCTGGGGACCTCGTGTGATTTAGAAATTATTACCCCAGAGAATAATTAGCGTAGCTGCTGTTCATAACATCAAGCAAAGATAGTCAGGTGCAATTGATCTGGTATGAGATGCATTAGGAGAATGCTTGGCTAAAAAGATTTTAATCTAGATTTTAAACTGGGTGAGCGATTCTGTGCCCCTAACATTATCAGGAAGGCTATTCCAGAGTTTCAGAGCCAAATGTGAAAACGCTCTCCCTCCTTTAGTGGTACAACCAGAAGTCCAGAGTTTTGTGATCTTAAAGAGCGTGAAGGATTGTAGGGCAATAGAAGATCGTTAAGTACACAGGAGATAAACCATTTAAAGCCTTATAGGTCATTAGCAATTTATAATCTATACGGAACTTAATGGGTAACCAGTGTAGAGATGATAAAATTGGTGTTATATAATCATGTTTTCTTGACCTGGTAAGAACTCTAGCAGCTGCATTTTGTACTAATTGTAGCTTGTTTATTGAGGAAGCAGGACAACCAGCTAATAATGAATTACAGTAATCTAACTGAGACGTCATGAATGCATAACTTTTCTGCATCAGAAATAGATAACATATTCCATATATTAGCAATATTTCTGAGGTGGAAGAAGGCTGTTTTTGTAACATATTAAATAGGATTTTCAAAGGACAAGTTGCTGTCTAATACAACACCCAGGTCTTTAACTGTCGAGGATGGAGTAACAGTACATCCTTCTTAATGCAGATTGTAGTCTGAGAGATTCTGTGAACAGGTTTTTGGCCCAATAAGTAATACTTCAGTCTTATCTGAATTTAATAGAAGAAAATTTCTAGTCATCCAATGTTTTACTTCTTTAACACACTCTGTCAGATTTGATAATTTCATATATATATATATATATATACATACACACAACAGTTCTGTCTGGTTCTCGAATCTGATTGGCTGATAGCCATGCAATATTTCAGCGATAACAGCACTCCTACTGCCTTTTCACCGTTTGTATCACTCCGCTTGAAGTGACCGTCATGGCGGCCGATCAAATCAACCGTAATTTTTACAAATACTACTTCTTGTACCACGAACTGTAGTTTTAATAGTTTTTTAGGCGAGAATGTAGTTGTTTAGACCTGAAATATGTGACTCATATTTAATAACAGAGCCCATTTTACAATTTGTTTTGACGTTTTCGGAGATGCGAGCTCGAGTGCGTCAGCGGCCGTTCAGTGCTTCTGTAACCGCCGAGAACAGCTTCATCTCGGCCAGTGCCTCGGGGATTTGCCGCTGGCTCGTATAGTGGTTAATACTAGTTTATACTAGTTTTTAATAACTAGTGCTTTATGTTTGACTGAACTGTACAATTGTGCTTATATGTTGTTCAGTAAATATTATTTTATATAAATATGTCCATTAAGTTATATGGATTGAGTGAACATTACATTAATACACCATTAGATGGCGGCAACACTTTACAGGAGAATTAGTCAGTGAGTCACAAGAGACTTTTAAATTGAAAGGAACTTTTGCAAAAGGAAGTTGTTTTAGCGCTGTTATGTATGGAAAATTCCCAAAGCTAAAAAAAAAAGAACAAATACAAAGATCGCTTACCTCAGCGGACATTCAAACGGACTTGTAATATTATGGACATCGACTTGAAGAATGAATGTAATGCAATATACCAGACACAGGTAATAGCCTACTCTCTCTCCCTCTCTCTCTCTCTCTCTAATACTGTAGAAAATTCAATGTGTTTCAATGAAGCGACTCAACGTTCCTTCGTTAGTAGTTCTAAAGTGACGTTTTAGAGTTAGTAACGGAGGCTTGGTTCAACTGACAACTTGAGTTTTGAAACATTCCTTCGTTACTAGTTCTGAAGTGACGTTTTAGAATTAGTAATGGAGGCTTGGTCCAACTGTCAAATTGAAATTTGAATCCGTGGCGGAAGGAAGTAGTGCTGCACAAAAGAGGGTTTTAAAGACACTCCGTTGTTGTTCTTAACTGTTGTATAAACGCAATATCACACGAGTAGCCGTGCGATATGGCTGTATATCAGCACGCTGTGATTACCTACGTTACATACAGCCATATTGCACGGCTACTTGTGTGATATTGCTCATATATATATATAAATATATGGTTGCTTGGTGATTTTGTTTTGGAACCTTCAGAAAACCTTAGCTTGATTTTTTTTTCGAAATTTATTTTGTTGACTGTCGACTTCAAAGAGGTGTAGCTCATTCATTCATTTTTTTTTTTTTGTCAGATTCCAACAAATCACACATCATTTTGAAGGTTTTTTAATAGAGAATAACAATAACTTTTTGGAAATTTGCTCATTATGACTCATTTTGACAGCACGGTTCACATATAATAATTTGGATGACCATTCATTTCTAGTCACCATTCACTTGTGTTATATGGAAAGAACAGAGTGAGCATCTTGCCTTCCTCTGAAGTTTTCTAGTACATGTACATGAAATTTGTTTTTTAGAAAGTGAAAACGATAGTCTCTTCATCTCCTGACATAGATTCTTTCTGCTTCTCCAGAGTGTGAGTTATATATTGAGATTTCCACCACTGCTGGCTCTCCTGAACCTTGTTTATCTCTCTGCGCGTCCTCTTTCCGTCAGTTTAATCAACGCTTTTAATTACCGACACTTTTAGTTGCCTTGTGTTCATTCGGTTGTCACCTTCGGGAAATCCTGCAATGGAGGGAAAAAAAGGAGACCAAAAAAAGGTCCGTTTCTTCCCGCGGGTGTTGGAACAGGCTTGGTAATATCCAGCCTCTGCCAGTCAGTCAACTCTGTTGCCAGCTCACATCTCCGCAGGCCCGCTGGGTTCTTCTAACATTGTCTTGATAAATGGATTTTTGCCTTGACTCGAATATGTCCTTTTAAGATGGGTGGGACGAGGACACTTGGGTCTACATTCCATCAAGCCTTAGTCACATCATCAGGGTCACATGAACATAGAGCCTAGATTCTTTCAGGTTTTCTTGCAATGATGTATTATGCAATGCTATTGTAAGAGGTCTTTATCTGTGTTTGCTTTCACAATGAAGTATGCATAAAATCTATTTCAAGATGTTTTGGCCTGTGTTGTTTATGTGAGCTGTCTGAGCAGAATTGAAACATAATATTTCTAAACAGGGGCATCTTGCTACTTCTACCTCACATACATGTATTCCAAAATGAATAAAGCCCAAAGTATACTAAATTTTTTTCCTTCAAGCCAGGATCAGCGTACAGTGCGCATGACGCGAATTTTGTCATCAGAAGCGTACGGGCATACTGTACACACACGGCCGGATTTTTTTTTCTGTTTGTACGCGCAGGTCGGATTTGCACATTTAATTTCTCAGAAACACTCAATAAACAGAACAGACTGGAACACATGCAAGTTACAGCGACAATGGAGGTCTGTATAGATGAGAGATTGTGCGAAGAGGTTAGAAATTACCCTCATTTGTACATGAAAGAATACAAATATATTGACATGGGTTTTAACTCATGGTGAGAGATTTCTCAAAACTCGTGCTATGCGTACAAATGTGTTCGAGTCAAATGAAGTGAAGTTAATAAATGTAATTTCGAGAGGAGTACGCCCATCTAATCTTCCAATTAATACCAAGGTATGAAACCAGCATCTCACCTCATCCCTTCTCCTCCTTTTCTCCTCCTTTTTGTTCTATCTATCTATCTATCTATCTATCTATCTATCTATCTATCTATCTATCTATCTATCTATCTATCTATCTATCTATCTATCTATCTATCTATCTATCTATCTATCTATCTATCTATCTATCTATCTATCTATCTATCTATCTATCTATCTATCTATCTTTAAATCTGTTATGTTATGCATTCCTTATTTAACATCCTTTCAAATGGTCTTAGGACTTCATTTTTCTGTGGCTACAGACTGCTAGGATACACGTACAGTGGTGATTCACGCAGTATGACCCTTGAGTGGGGTGTTGCTAGGGTTTCTAGGGCCCTGGTACTGTATTATTGCTTAGAAAACAATATATACTTATATTTTATTATTTATATTTCACCTCCCTGTGACAACAGAAAGCTTTTTAACCCCCAGAGCAACTGGGAAATACATGTAGCATGATGTGCAAAGCAAACTACAATGCAAACAGCATTTTGGAGTTCAACGCAGGGTTGAAGTATAAAAGGCTGTGGAGATCTTTTGGGTTATATACAACTATAGCCATTTATTCTGCACTTCTTTTGATTTATTTATTTTATTTATTGCTTGATTGGTTGATTTGGAAATTTCAGAAACTTCTAAAGATGCACATGATGAT